>NC_081415.1:12526079-12626079 GCF_030272615.1 Cryptomeria japonica | reverse complement strand
TTTGCCTCTTGCATCCAACCAAGTCATGAGAGAGACAAGGATGGTAAAGTACAATGCTGACTCTTGCCAACTTGATTCTTCTTCAACATTTCAAGGTACAGTGCTATGAACAGCAAAGTACCATTCAAACAAATTTGAGAATACCCAAGCCAAGTTGCTCACTTCACACACTTGCCATGGGCTTACAAACACTTGTGCATTGCTAGAAAAGGAAAATGGATGTATGGTACAGTATGTACAGAGGATCCAAAAAATTTCCTCAAAGCCATGGATGAAGAGACTTTGAAGAAATCAGTTGGACCAGGAATGATCTTCCATTGGAACCACAAAACAATGCCTTACTCAAGAACACTTCAACTAAAACTTGTTCCAATCACTACTAAAACATAAAAGGAGATCACATCAACCAAAAATAGGAGCATTACGGACTCATGGAGCCATGGTACGGACTGTACTCTAAAAAGTGCAGAAAACTAGTTAAAAACTCACAGAAAATAAGAGCAAAACAAGTATTTTTCTTATTTTTCCAATGTAAAACTATATCTACAATGATTGGAACATGGTTTTTATACATGTTCCAACTTTTTGAAGCCTTTGTATGGACAGGTATAGGTTGGAACTAACCAAAACCACCAAAAGTCAGTTGTAACAGTGTAATGCAGTCAAAGTGCAGTGTAGGCAGATGAAGGAACAACAGTCATAATAAAAATATTTTCGTATTTGTTTTGCAAGTTGTTCCAACTCATGAAAAGATATAGTTACATCTATATTTGTTAAACTTTCATTGTATTTGCTTTACCCATGTTGGAAATGTATGCAAAACCTTGAAAAGTTGTTGTCTCAATCATCTAGACTGATTTTTCTATGTAAATGCAGTAGTATGGTGCTTGTTTGACAAAATAACAGTGTGCTCAGATAAGTTTTGAATCTTTGGAGGTGTTTGGCATATGTTAAAGCAAGGATTGAACATTTAACTTGGGTCTAGCATCATGGAGGAGACTTTTAAATTGCAAACCCTCACCAAAACTCTTAAAAATCCTTGAAAAGTGCCTAATTTGTGGGACAGTCCTCAAACAGTCCGTACAGTACTTGCTATAGCAAAAATCCTTGAGTCTTCATCATCAATAGACCACATCTCCAAGGGTTTTTCATGAAGTTTAGTAGGTTGAGCAGGGTGAACAAATTTCATCAAAAACTAGGGCTAATTCTAGTAGTCTTTTTGGAGCAAATTTGACCATTTCATGAAATCGGTAAGGAAGGAAAAGCAATTGATTGTTTCAAATCATCAAAATTGATGAGTAAAGGCCTGAGACACACTACTACAATATCCATAGCCTTTCATTAAGTCATTTGGTCAAAATGACCATTTGAACCTAGAAAGTTGCCTTGAGTAACCTAACGTTCTTTGCATCCAATTTAGAAATTTTCATTCTTGAAAGGTGAAGGATAGTCCTCATACTTTGCAGACATGTCCAGATGCTCAATCAATAGATTAATATGATTGAAATCCTTAAGGGTGAAATTAAGATTAGATAAACCATGGTTCTCCAACAGTTGCCCGTTCCTGGGAGAGAGGAAATTCAGCCAGTTGGACAACCAAACTTGTTCATTTTTGGTGACACTCAAGAGGACCTCATTTTAGATTTGAATGCTTAGCATGGAAAGTAAGGAGGAGTGATGTCCAATAAAATATGGTGCAAGAAGTGTTGAATAGAGAGGAGGAGATAGGAGAAAGGTTTAGGAGTATCCCATTTGTGCCTAGGGATTGATTTGGGAAACACATTGAGAACAAAAGCCCACCAACCTCAAAAAGGAGACTAAATTATATTCTACCTCCCCAAATTTATATTTGAAGGTAATTTATAATGTATTTGAATCCATTTGGAATGATTTGTAAGACTTGGAAGCCTAAAAATGTAAGCAAGTCCTGATTATGTCCTAGTTGTCCATATAGGCCCTTATAGGTCAAGATGGTCAAAACTGTATAAAAGGCCATGAGAAGGCTATCAAGTATGTAAAAGGTATTAAATAGATTATTTGGACATGTTTATGAGGTTTTTAAAATTTGGAGATTCATTAGAAAAAAGTGTCAAAGTTGCAAGAAAATTGCAAAAGTGCAACATTTGCAAAAATTGCACATAAAGTTGTAAAAGGGAAGATGAAGGGTCATAAAGGTAGTTGGATGGTTTATAACTACCAAAGAGTCTATAAATATGTTTTATTGATCAAACCAAATCATGATTGGAAGAATAGAGAAGAAAGGAGAACATTTTGAATACATTTTGGTGCATTCTACTATTGTTATTTTGGTTGGCTTTCTAGTTTTTGTGTTGGTTCCAGGCCTTGCACGACCATGTATGGCCTGGAAAAATTTGTATATGTATAATTTATAGTTATATATGTCAATTACCTTTTTTTTTTTTTTTTTTTGGAGTTATTATGTTTAGAAATGAAGAAGATATGGAAGTTTTGGTGAAAGTTGTTAATTGCAGATTTGATACTTCCTGAGAACAGTCACATTGCAGCGTATGGTATAAACTCATATGATATTATTATGAAATATAAATAGACTTATTGGAAATATATGTGAATAATCTTTCTTTTCCCTTTGGTTTGAGGCATTTTTGTTTATATTTGTGGAAGTTATGAAGATTTTGGTGAAAACTGGTTTTAAATTGTCTTAAATGGAGTTGTTGGAAAGGGTTTGTACTTATCTTGTGATTTCACAATTGAAAAAATTAATGACTTGCATATTATGAAATTAGACTTAGAGGGATTTAATTTGAGTATGGTATTGTTTTAGTTTGGTTAAGTATTTATTGTGAAATATGATGCCCTAGCAGGCAGCAAGCATACATTTCCCTAATTTATGACAGTCAAAATGGGTCTTGGTGCAGAGATGATAAATTTTTATTGCACCATTCGATCGTTCTTAATTTTGGATATGGTTTTAGAAACCTAGTTTTCTACAGCCTCACCGAAGAGATCTTTCAAATATACTCAGTTTTTTAAGTTATTAATAACTGAGTACGGGTCTATCAAACTGTCATTAATAATAACTTAATGACATAAGGAAAATATATAGTCAAATTCATCATTTGAAATATAATTTATATTTGAAGGTCATTTATAATGTATTTGAATCCATTTGGAATGATTTGTAAGACTTGGAAGCCTAAAAATGTAAGCAAGTCCTGATTATGTCCTAGTTGTCCATATAGGCCCTTATAGGTCAAGATGGTCAAAATTGTATAAAAGGCCATGAGAAGGATATCAAGTATGTAAAAGGTATTAAATAGATTATTTGGACATGTTTATGAGGTTTTTAAAATTTGGAGATTCATTAGGAAAAAGTGTCAAAGTTGCAAGAAAATTGCAAAAGTGCAATTTTTGCAAATGTTGCATTTTTGCAATTTTCTTGCAACTTTGACACTTTTTCCTAATGACTCTCCAAATTGTTAAAACCTCATAAACATGTCCAAATAATCTATTTAATACCTTTTACATACTTGATAGCCTTCTCATGGCCTTTTATACAATTTTGACCATCTTGACCTATAAGGGCCTATATGGACAACTAGGACATAATCAAGACTTGCTTACATTTTTAGGCTTCCAAGTCTTACAAATCATTCCAAATGGATTCAAATACATTATAAATGACCTGTATGGTGCAGGAGCACCCATGGTGTAAGTCAAATATATGTTCAAAGTCATCATTTGAAACATAATTGATATTTGAAATTCATTTATAATGTATTTGAATCCATTTGGAATGATTTGTAAGGCTTGGAAGCCTAAAAATGTAAGCAAGTCTTGATTATGTCCTAGTTGTCCATATAGGCCCTTATAGGTCAAGATGGTCAAAATTGTATAAAAGGCCATGAGAAGGCTATCAAGTATGTAAAAGGTATTAAATAGATTATTTGGACATTTTTATGAGGTTTTTACAATTTGGAGAGTCATTAGGAAAAAGTGTCAAAGTTGCAAGAAAATTGCAAAAGTGCAACATTTGCAAAAAATGTAAAAGTGCAAAAATTGCACATAAAGTTGTAAAAGGGAAGATGAAGGGTCATAAAGGTAGTTGGATGGTTTATAACTACCAAAGAGTCTATAAATATGTTGTATTGGTAGAACCAAATCATGATTGGAAGAATAGAGAAGAAAGGAGAACATTTTGAATACATTTTGGTGCATTCTACTATTGTTATTTTGGTTGGCTTTCCAGTTTTTGTGTTGGTTCCAGGCCTTGCATGACCATGTATGGCTTGGAAACCTTTGTATATGTATAATTTATAGTTAGATATGTCAATTAAATTTCTTTTCCTTTTTGTTTGGAGTTGTTATGTTTAGAAATGAAGAAGATATGGAAGTTTTGGTGAAAGTTGTTAATTGCAGATTTGATACTTCCTGAGAATAGTCACATTGTAGCGTATGGTATGAACTCATATGATATTATTAATACCTCTAAATAGACTTATTGGAAAGATATGTCAATCATATTTCTTTTCCCTTTGGTTTGAGGCATTTTTGTTTATATTTGTGGAAGTTATGAAGATTTTGGTGAAAACTGGTTTTAAATTGTCTTAAATGGAGTTGCTGGAAAGGGTTTGTACTTATCTTGTGATTTCACCATTGGAAAAATTAATGAATTGAATATTATGAAAGTAGACTCAGAGGTATTTCATTTTAGTATGGTATTGTTTTAGTTTGGTTAAGTATTTGTTGTGAAATATGATGCCCTAGCAGGCAGCAAGCATACATTTCCCAGATTTATGACAGTCAAAATGGGTCTCGGTGTAGAGATGATAACGTTTTATTGAACCGTTGGATCGTTTTAAATTTTGGATATGGTTTTAGAAACCTAGTTTTCTACAGTCTCACCAAAGAGATCTTCCAAATATGTTCAGGTTTTAAAGTTATTAATAACTGAGTACGGTTATATCAAACTGTCATTAACCGGGACAGCATAATGCATTGTTTTGGTCTTGATTAATGTTCAAAGGGTTGGAAAATGATATGATGGATTTGATATTGTATTGGTTGGTTGATATTAATATTTTTTTGAACTATAGAATAATGATTATGATCAGATTATGCCTCTAATACAAGTGAAGATGTTGTGTTGAGATTGAAACTCCATGTTGATTTGGGGTTCTTGAAGGGTTTTTCATGATGCTCCGCATCAAGGAGAGAGAGAGAGAGAGTGAGAGAGAGAGAGAGACCTTGTATGCATTTGAGAGGGAGAGATGATACACTTACATGTGTATATATATGTTTAATATATTATATTTATATAAACATATTATATATACAATGTCATATTATACACATATTATATATTACATACATTATATGAATATACACATATTATACATAGAATATCATATTATACAATAGCGCATATGCACTATTTAATGGGAAATACGCACGTACGCACTTCTTACACTATAAATACCTCATACTCGCTTTTTAAACCATACCTACTCTGTACGTGCTTTTGACTTTTTAGGCTTGGAAATAGGCCTGGATGACAAAGCTATGGATTGGAAGTTCGATTTCCCTCCATTTCTCTCATTTTTGACATGTTTTATTTTATCAACTTGGTTTATCGACTTTTTTATCATCAGGTTTACACTTCATAAAGTGGGTATTTCTAAAATTGCCACCATATTTTCACCCATCTTCTGAGCTTTCTAACCATATAATTTTTTTTCAATTTGAACAACAATAACATATTATTATTGAATTTCTTTTACTAGTGTCTCCATAGTTCTCATAAACATAGGTGCACCATCTTTTGAATAACTTTTGATATACATATCCAAATTTAAAAAACTTTATATATTATTGTAGTGCACTTGATTCTTTACAATTTAAAAAAATAAATTGTATTTTCGACTTGTTTAGTGCAACTTATGCTTCACGCACGAATAGGTACCGAATTTTCAGGATGTGCTCGATTGGAAAAATCATTAAAAAAAATACTAAACAAAAATTACAAAAAAATACACATCTTCTAGTGCTCACTCTTAGCTATCTTTCTGCCAAAGGATTTGTCAAAATACTAAATCTAACTATGACTTTTTTGATGTGCACGTCAGACACTATGTTATGTTTTTCAGAAAAAAAATAGGGTCAGTTTTTCATGCACAAAGGATTTGACCCCCTTAATCTTATCCAATTTTGAAAAAGTTTAGTAGTTTGGAAACTAGATTCAAAGTACTACAATATTTGTTCTTTGATTATTTTCGTATCTTGAGTGGATGACTTTCAAATTTTGCCTCTAAGTTCAGGTTCACCTGATTTCAAAAAAAAAGTGTCCACTTATACCCCCTTTTTGACCACCATCTTTGTGCACTTACCCTACACAGATATGAGCTTATCCCACATTGCCTTTGCATCATTGCAGCCTTCTAGATCATTAAACTCTAAGTTGGTCAATGCAGATGTTATTTCAATCATTGCTTGGATATGTTCTTGCTTTGCCTTTATCTCTTCCATTGTCAATGGATAGGTACTCGGTGGAATGAAATCATTTTCCAAATAATATATGGCATATTCTCCAACTCCTGATAAGTGCAACTTCATCCTTTTCTGCCATGTAGAGAAACTTAACTTGTTCAGTTTTGGTGCATCCCTTTTATACATCTTTGGATCTTTGCCTCAATTACCTTTAAACTTTTTCTTCTGGAGTCCAAAGCTCTAATACCAATTGATAGTTCTGATACTAAATGTTTAGTATAGATGCCAAACTAACAAGATGAGAGGGGAGGGGGTGAATCATACAAACTTAATCTTCCATTAAAACGTCAGATTCAACCTCGGTAACCTATACATTAGTAATATAACCAAAACTGCTAAACAGGCAAACTCAAAAGTGTATAAACATTATAACACTCATAACACCAGATTTAATGTGGAAACCCAAATAGGGAAAAACCACTGTGGGATTTTAGACCCACTAAGAAATATACTCTTCTAGAGTATGCTCAGTTAAAAGCAAATCCTGTTAAATATTACAAAATACATTGCTAGATGTGACCTGGTTAAGGGATTTCCCTCAGATTTGTTAGGATCTTCACATTGTTAGAAGTGACCTTATTAAAGGATTTCAAACACTCAATCAGAATGTCACCTTGCTATAGGATTTACAAATAAGATTGTTAAGTCCACTCGGTTAAGAGATTTTTTGTTACTTCACAAAATAACAGTAATAAAAATCTATCTGCAGCTTCACATCCAAAATGTTGAAGCAGATTCTTATTTGCTCAATACAATCTATTCATAGGACTTATCTTGTCCCTCTACTGGGCTCTATACTCTATTTCTCAAATAGGTCTTCAAGCTTCCGTCCTCAGTAATCACTATGTAGCAACCTTGTGCTTACATTTGTCTGCATACATTTTTTATCAACAGCTCCTTATTTATAAACAATTTGCCAATCGCTCAATCTCCTTGATCACATTTCCCATGATCAATCATAGCCATCATATCTTCAAACTTGACTAGGTTCAATGTATCCTTCAATCTGAAAATGTTTTACCCCACCTTGGAACTTGCATATATTTCTTGGAACTTGTGCTAGGGTATTGCGGTTCAATCTGAGCTATAGATCTTCTTGCCAATTTTCCTTTGCCATAGATTCCTTAACAAACTTGATTCATAGCTTACTAATCATTTAATCAACTCCAGCTCATCAGCTTCCTTCATTAAATAATGCTTTTATTCATTCAATGCATTCTATTATTACTCGGTTGCAACTTGGTAAATACTAAACTTCACTCGGTAGACATTTCGCCTTCATTAACTGATAGCAATAACCTTAGGGTTTACCGACTAGGTTCTTTGTTCGGTAACATAGAATAGTATTAACCTTACAATCAATAACATATGTAAGATATCAAAACAATCTAAAACATCATGATCTCATCATTGTCTAACTCGGCAATAGTTGCCCATTGAATAACTTATTTCTCCCTTTATTCATCATATTCTTTCTGTGTCTTTTACCGACTTCTTTATACTCATCAAAGCATACTTCTTAAGATATGGCAACATCATACTGAATTAGAAAATCAATTTCTTGACATCAATGACAAAATAATGATATTAAGATAGTAAATATCCTTAATCAGTTATATCCATAATCATCAACAACTTTCTCAATATCCTTATTGAAATTCCAACAATCTCTCATTGTCTGTTATAATGCCAACACACTCTTCTTGATCAGATCCTTTTCATGCTCCTATCTGCCTTTACACATACTACGGATACACCTTCTAGTTTGAAAATCAATCACACTAACACTTAACAAAAATTTCCAACACTACAACAAAACAACTCATCGACCTTATAAGAAAAATAATAGGTCGATAACACATCACAAACCTAAGATATCATAGAGATTATAAAAAAATTGGTTCAAGTATGACTATTAGATTACATAGCAATCATTGCACATTTTTTAAGACAACCTCGACCACTCCTTGATCACCACTTCATCGAATCCTGTAACTCATCACATAATTTCCTCTTCATGCAATTTACTTGCTCATTCCCAAGATAAAACTGTTATCTCTACATGCCAAAAACCATTTGAAAATCATCATATACAATATGCATACGTGGCATAATCATTACCATTCATCATTTGATCATAAACCAATACAACAGATTCACCAAGCTTCATTGGTTAGGGTTTGGAACATCAACAGGTAGGGTTACCAGATGATCTCACTGCTTCTTAAGTAATACTGGTTTCCTTCACTAGCTCACCTACTAGTTGCAAAACAACATCATAACATCATTAGCGGTTATAATTAACATCAATGACAACATAATAGTTCATCAATGCAATCTCCATACAAATGCCAACATACCAATGCATCATAGTTCTAATCAGGAGGGGTAGTCACCCATAAATTTGTTCT
Organism: Cryptomeria japonica; assembly: GCF_030272615.1. Taxonomy (NCBI): domain Eukaryota; kingdom Viridiplantae; phylum Streptophyta; class Pinopsida; order Cupressales; family Cupressaceae; genus Cryptomeria; species Cryptomeria japonica. The sequence goes on along the minus strand of NC_081415.1, from coordinate 12,617,143 downwards.
GAGATAATCAAAATTATCCTTAGGCAAAGGCTTCATGAAGATATCTGCAATTTGTGCCTTTGTAGATACATACTCCAATCTTATTTCTTTCTCATTAATCTTTTATCTTAGAAAATGAAACTTGATAGATACATGCTTAGTCTTTGAATGCAACACCGAATTCTTAGAAATATTAATAGCACTTGAATTATCACAATAGATAGAAATAGGCTCATCATACTCAACTCTGACATCTTTCAACATCTACTTCATCCATACCACTTGGGTACAGTTGTTAGTAGCAACAATATACTCTACTTGTACATTAGATAAGGAAATGGAATTCTGCTTCTTACTCAAACATGAAACCAATCTCTTACCCAAGAAAAATGCACCACCATTAGTATTCTTCCAGTCATCTACATCACTTGTCCAATCAACATCAGTAAAAGCACTCAGAGTAAAATAATCATCTTTAGGATACCATAGACCAAAATCAATTGTGCTTTTCAAATATCTAAATATTCTTTTGATAGCAACACCATGAGATTCCTTACGGTCAGCTTGAAATCTAGGAACAAGACAAACAACATTCATTATATCAGGTCTAGTCTGAGTTAAATAAAGTAATCCACCAATCATTGATCTTTCTTTGGTTTGATTTTCTTTAGGGGAATCATCATCCTTAGTCAACTTACATTCGGTCACCATAGGAGCACCAACTGGCTTTGAATCATCTAATCCAAAATTCCTCAAAAACTCTTTCACATACTTGGACTAAGGTATAAAGATCCTTTTTTCTGACTGAGTAATTTCCAATCCCATAAACAATTTCATCTCACCAATCATAGACATCTCAAATTCATTTTGCATCTCATCAACAAACTTCTTGCACAAACTATCATTCCCTCTAAAAATAAAGTCATCAACAAAAACTTCAACAATCAAAATGTTATCATGATCAATCTTGAAATACAGATTACTATCAGTAGTACCTTTGTTGAATCCTAGCTTTAGAAAATACTTATCCAATTTGGAATACCATGCTCTTGGGGCTTGCTTTAATCCATATAAATATTTCCACAATCGGAAAACCATTTCTCCTTGATCAGTCAATTGAAATTCATACAGTTGCTCAATGTACACCTCTTCTTCCAATTCACCATTTTAGGAATGTTTACTTGACATTCATCTAATTGACTTTGAAATCCCTGTAAGAAGCATAATCAAGAAATAATCTTATAGCTTCAATTCTTGCCACCGGAGAAAAACTTTCTTCAAAATCAATTCCATCTATGAATATCCTTTACAAACAAGTCTTTCTTTTTTCCTAAGAACTTCACCTTCCTCAATCAATTTGTTCTAAAAGACCCATTTCATTCCAATTACATGTTTGTTCTTAGGTCTAGGAACAAGGTCCCATGTGTTATTCTTCTCAATCTTATTCAATTCTTCCTCCATATATTCTATCCAATGTTCATCTTTACATGCTTTATCTGCATCCTTAGATTCAATCTTAGAAATAAAATAATAACTTGATCTTCTGTAATTCTTCTCCTAGTTTGAACACCTTTATTTATATCTCCTATAATTTGATTATCAAAGTGATTTAGTCTTACATACCTTGGATTCCTAGGGTTTTCTTGAACTTTAGACTCTTGAGTTCTTTCTTTTGTACTTGTGGGTGCTTTTTCACCTCAAGGCACTGGATTTGCCCAAATTATCTTAACTTGATTTTGGTTATGAGCTTGCTTCCCTTTATCTGAGTTATCATTCTAATCATCTGAATCATATCTAAAGGATCCAAGTTGTCTCTCATTGCCTTCACTAACCTTTAAATTTTCACTCTCAACTATCTTTCTCAATCTCTTATTGTAACACCGATAAGCTTTCCTCTTCATAGAATAACCAATAAATATTCCTTCATCACGTGTAGCATCAAACTTTCCTAAATCTTCATCCCTTTTGATATAGCATTTACTTCCAATTGTTTTGAAATATCTAACAGTAGGAGCATGACCAAACCACAATTCATAAGGATTCTTACCAATGTCACTTTTGAGATGCACCCGGTTAAGAATGTAAATAGCAGTACTCACAACTTCTCTCCAATACACATGTGAAACATTTCTTTCAATCATCATTGTCCTAACAACTTCTTGAATGGTTATGTTCTTTCTTTTCACAACTCCATTATGTTGAGGAGTTATAGGAGCTAACAACTATCTCCTTACCCCATTCTCTTCACAAAATGCATTAAACTCACCAAAAGTGAATTCACCACCTCTATCAAATCTTAGACACTTCAACTTCAATCCTATTTTTGTCTCAACCATAGCCTTGAAAATCTTGAATTTCTCTAGAGATTCAGACTTCTCCCTTAAGAAAGTAACCCACATTATCCTAGAATAATCATCAATCAACAACATTAAATATCTATCTCCTTGCAAGATTCTAACTCTAGAAGGATTGCACAAATCTGTATGCACAAGATCCAACAATCCATTAGAAAAATGTGTTTTACTCTTGGGAGAATCTCTTGTTTTTTTCCCCAACTAACATTATTTGCAAATAGAGTTTGTAGGATTTATCAACTTAGGAAGATATCTCACTGCCTAAGTAGAACTTATCTTAATTATGCTATCAAAAATTTACATGACACATCCTTATGTGCCACAACCAACTTTCATCAATCTGAGCAATCAAACAAATTTTAACAATAACATTTAAGTGAAATATATTACGTTTTGTCTTTGTACCTAATGCAATTTCAATACAGGTACTACTCAAGATTCTACATTTGCTATTCTTGAATTAAAGATCCTATCCCTTGTCAACCATCTGTCCAACACTTACAAGATTATGCTTTAAACCTTCTACATACAAGACATCATTAGTATTGTGCTTAGGATCAAAAGAAATAAAACCTCTACCCTAGATTATACCAGCTTTATCATCATCAAATCTTACAATGCCACCTTCATACTTTTCCAAACTCACAAACTTACTCTTATCACCTATCATATGATTAGAGAATCCACCGGAAATCACCCATTCATCTTTCTCTTCAACTTGTGCAACCAAAGCTCTTTCCACATTCATGCAACTAGCAGAATCAGTAGGCATTGGATCATCTTCCTTGATAGCAATAAACACCCATTCATTATCACTTGAATTTCCTTTATCAAAACCCTCATTTGTCACACCTTTATCAATAGCATAATAACATCTCTTCTAAAATTTAGTCTTTTAGGGTTTCTTAGGAACTCTTTTCAGACACCTTGAAGTAAAATGTCCTATCTTATTGCATGAAAAAAAATTGAGGTAATTTTCCTTAATACTTACTAGCTCCTTTGGGTAATATCCTGGAAATAAGTGCTTCAAGATCCTCTAGCTCTCACTCTTCGTCTTCAATTTCCTTCATCTCTTTCTCATATTAGGATATCCTCCTTGAAGAAATTTCCCCCATATCATATCTTTGTTTGTCCTTTCTTGAAACAATAGCTTTGAATGCAAATTCTATTTTAGGAAGAGAATCGCCAAATTCACTCAACTCAAAAAATGATAAATTTTGAACCAACATGTCCCTGGTTACATTAGTCATAGTTTGGATCTCCCCAATAGCAACAAGTTTGTGTTTGTATGATAGAGGAAATGATCTAAGCACTTTGGCCACAACCTCTAATTCTTCCAATGTTCCACCAGTAGATCTGATATTACACACAAGTTCATTCACTTTCAACATGAAGTGATGTTCTCGTTTTCTCTCATCTTCAACATCTCATATTTTCTCTTAAGGCTCTGCAACTAGGAAAACTTCACATACCTTTCACCTTGATATACAGTTTCCAACTTCTTCCAGATTTCATGAGCAATCTTCAGTTCCATAACATTTGTCATCTCAAAATCAGTCAGAGCACTCAACAATCCTTCCTTAGGCCTAATATTGTATTCAAATTCCTTTATCTAATCCATATTTGTAGGACCATTTAGAGGAACAATTGTATATTTGTCTTTGGTAATTGTCCAGCAAGATTCACTAATTCATCTCAAGTGACACTCCATCCAGCTCTTCCAAAGACAGTAATTTTTACCATCAAATCTCAAACTATCCTTCTTGTAAGTCGCCTTCCTAGATCACCTCAAGCTGCTAAAATTTTTTAGAGGAACTTTCTCTGATACCAATTGATAAAAATAGGGTAGACAACTGAGAGGGGGGGTGAATTAGTTATCACCAAAAATTACAACAATAATTTACTTTGATCTCAAATCTGATAATTAACAATGAAAGCATGAATTATCAACAAAACATGAACACACAAAACACCAAGATTATTGACGTGGAAAAACTATAGTGGGAAAACCCACAAAAATAGGTATACTTTATTAGAATTATTACAAACAGGAATGCACATGCATTCAGGCATACTACCTAGAGCTCACTTCTCAAAACAAATAACAAGGAGGGATACAACCTTGGGAAGGCACACTGCCTCACAAACAAATTTAGATCACTTCCAAAAAACCACGAACTAAGAAATAGCATCCTTAATGCCTAGTTACAATTTCAGTTAAACACATAATAACTTTCATCTTCTTCTTTACACTTCCTCTCTATTTTTGAAAGATCAATACATTATTTACACACTCTATAGATCTAACACAAGATTATTTTATTTATTTATACATGACATCAACCTTGTGAAGATCATCAAGGTTGGCTCAACACTCATAAAACAATTTACCAAAATATAACCACACACGATACAATATCACATGCAGACCAAAACAATGTCAGCTAAGACATAGCATGGACCTAAATCAACACCTCAAACACAAAAAACCTCTAAAAATTATGCTTTGAACATCCGCAACATGCTACACACATCAAGTCGTCCAAGAACATGAACACCACCAGACCAAATAAATCATCAATAACGAGCTCAACGATCAATGCAAACTGGCAATACAAATGACACACGATCTAGAAACATCCACAAGAATTATGAATTACCACAACAATATTTGCACCAACTCAAATTACTAGAATCATTATTATCATTATACCAAACCTCAAGAACATTAACTGCACTGGCTGTCAACCTGAACGATTCACTTGTGGACCTCCAAATCACAAACCACTTGAATTGAGGATACAACTAAATAACCCAAACATAATCCCAAATCCGCAAAACAAGATATTACAATGCAAAGCAATGCAGATCAAAATAATGAACACACTGTCATCACAAACAACTGAAAAAATTGGCCACAACACAGATAGTCATAGCTCAATCAAATCTTCATGCAGACCTCAGAATCTTGCATTGAATCAACTAGAGATAATCATCTACAAACCCTATAATCCTCAAACATTGATCATCAACATGCTGAGAAAATTGACTAACCGAACACCACTGCATCACTACACCAAACCAAGAAATATGTTGACATCAATGATAACACATCTCTCAAATCACCTCAAATATCTCATATGCACATATTTGCAGCACTTATCCAACAATATCCCAACAATATGTCCATGGGTTGGATATTGGCTCTGGTATATTTCTCTTCTTGTAATGATACAAGAACAGTTAATATCCCCTTATAGGTGTCCATATATCCGCTAGGTCTTCAAACCTATCCTCTAATCTCTCCATGTTGGGTTTCATTTGGGCTACTCTTATAGATTTTGGGCCTGACTCTGGGAATTGTCAATCAAATCCTGGTTTAAGTGTCATCCTTCTTTCTTTTTCTTTTTTTGGCTTTACCTTCTATTGGGTCTCTAATTCTGTTTCCTTCTCTTTTTGTTTTCTTGCCCTAGATTTTTTCGAAGAGCCCTCCATTGTTTCAAAAGAAAGAAACCAATAAAATATACATAATGCCTCTCTGAATTTACTTCTTACTTGGAATTCTGAGATCAATTTTGAGTCACTATTCTGGTTTGATCCTCAACTATCGTTACCTTTGCCTCGGTAGCCTTCAGAGTTACTTGTCGCGATTATTCAAACACAAGATCAACCTTTTAATCCAAATCAGGAAGCTTCTGCCATATTAGAATCGTTACAAAATAGTCATTTATTATCTTGATACAAAAAACTATTGTGCACATGACACCATGTTAGCGCAACATGAATATTTTTGTATTGGGAAGAATTCACAGATCCTCTTGTCCACATTTGTGTTTTCGGTGTAAGATGCCCTTTTCACTAAGACTTTCCTTTCTCTTTGGCCAGCTTCACAGTTACATCAAATCCCAACTCTTTGGTGTGACCTTTATATGTTTATCTGATATTACAACTTTCAGTGTGACACTGGCTATCAACAAGACTTCTTTCATTCTTGTCAGACTCTTACCGTCATACCAAAATGTCTATTTTGGTAAGACTAACAACATATCTCACCAACAATCTATTTTCGTAGTGATAAATTAAGGCTTTCTTTGATGACTATTTGATGACTTCATGCTTTTCGATGTAATATCCCTTTTTGCTAAGACCCCTTTTTGTTTTAGGAGGATATTAATGTTTCCCCGATGTTTGTGTTTCACCAAGACGTGCACTATATTGTATTGATAGTCTTTTTTAGTATGACTTTCCCTTTTGGCAAGATCCCTCATGGTCGTGGTAGAATTTTGACTCTTACTGATGCTTATACTTCAGTGAGATATATATGTTGTATCCTACCGATAAATGAATTTCCATTGTCACATTCGTTTTCGGCCAGACATAAACCATATTTTGTTGGTCTTCAGTGTCATGTCAATATGGTCTTTTCAGTGTAGCCCTGTGGAGTCTTCACAAAATACTGCTAGCAACATAAAAGTCACATTATTGTGTGGGTGAGGGAGTCTACGGTCAACCTAGTCGCATGAATAAACTTATATTCAATTTTTCCCTGCATTTATCTTTTGTTTCTCAAAGGCTCATCATGGTTTTACATGTTTAAATCTCAGGTTAGAAAGCACATTTAATTGTGATATATCGCAAAACAGTTATCATCATAAGGGTGGTGGTCAAATTCTAATCAGTTGCTTTGGGGATAATAGTGGGAAAACTATACAATCAAATAGATAGTAATGGGTAAATTACTAAAGTTAAAAAATTTATGTGGGAAAGTTATGCAGAGCTATCACTCCTCCAATCCTCTTTGGTTTGAGGCAAACTTTCAATAGGGAGTTCTTTCTCCCAACTCACCTACTCAATAGGTACTCATAAAGCTTCAATAATCCAAAAGTGAGTTCATGCTTCACCACCCTTACCCAATAATTTAAACTCATTAGAATAGGCTCCAATAACTTCCTCAAGGCCAATTTGAGACTCTCTAACATCTAGACCATACCAAACCCTTTAAACCCCACTCACACAAGTTTATCTCCTATAAGGACTCCTAATTGTCAATAGGGCATAACTCACAATTTCAAGTAGATAACCACCAACCAATAGTATTCCTTGAAACCCCTATAGAGAATCCTCAACATAGACAAAGCACCATCCTTCACCCCCCCATCTACCCAAAAGGCCATAAAGAGAACCTACTGTTGTAACACGGGTTCACTGTACAAGCAGTCACAAACTTTGTTGAGGACAGTAATACATTCGTGGAACATTATTTCTTGATGGTATTCCAACCACTAACAATGATGGTGGAGGACCTCTCCACTATTCCCTTCATCACCAAACTCAACATCAAATCACCTCCTAGCCTTGCAAAGTACATCGTCTTAATTCACTGCCATACTACATGACAGTCTTAAGCATTTTATGAAGACAGTCATCAATATTTGATGCTTGATTTTTTTTAAAGACCAAACAATCCCTGGAATAAGGTTGAAGAACCCTCACACACTCCTCACTACCTTCTCTTAACCTCTCAAGGTCCAGTATTGCATTCAAACTAGCCAAACACCATCAATTTGATGTCTTTACCATATTGAGACACACAAATTAGAATTTGCATCACTTCTAGCATGTGCCATGAACATCATAAAGACTTGCAAGTAAAATACAATGAAAATTTATATTTACAAGGTTCATCCCATCCATTGGCATTATTTTTTAACAATGGGATGACCAAGAATACATTATTTAAATGTCATCGGATACCCTAGCAAGGGTTTTTGATAGTTTCTAAAAAAAATATGATAACTTGCTCAAATCAAAAAAAAATTGAATGAAACCAAAGGAAAAAGTTCAAGGATTCGTTATTATATCATTCCCAATAGGTTTGTAATGATAAATAACAATATTTCACAAATAAAATTACAGAAGAACAGTCTGCAACGTTTGAGAAAAACAGTGAAATGCAGGGAGAAACTCAGAATTTTATTAATTTTCATTCATTACATCATCTAACAACCCATATTGGTCATGGATAGGGATATTTAAATTAATTCAAATCCTCCTAAAATGGTTATAACTATATTTCAAATCTTACCTAACAAGATGTATTAAATAACTAATGTTGCCCCTCAAAGTTGCATTGACAACTTTTGTGAATAATGATAATTTTTAACCAAAACTTGCCACGAACCCAAACCAAAACCTTTTTATACCTTCAAACTATTTAGAATAGATTCAAAGAGTCCTAGAAGACCTTCACACATCATTTAACACCTTATTTGACCCCTTGATACACATTTTCAATATAATGACAATTTTGACAATTTTTATCAACATGACTTCTTAAAGATTCAATACACCATATAATGGTTTCAAGGACCTTGATTACATAAACAATGGTCTTTAATTACCTTATTCCGATCTACAAATGATATGAAACTTGACGTGACTAATAATGACCTTGTAGAAGCACATGACCACCTAGGTGCTCTTGCACCATACAACCCCCCTAAAGAAGAACTCATGTCCCATGAGCACCATCATGCTCTAGGCTGCCATTGGACTCCTTGTACACCTAAAATAGAAGGATACAAATGAGCATACAAACACATATCAAATGTAATGGGATGAGATTCCTTTGCCATATTTGTTTCACATTCTAATCAACCCTTTGGTACTTGCAGCTACTCCTTCTTGCCATCTTTAGTCCTCCCACCTTGGATCAGGCCTTGTGTACCTATAAATCCTGCTTGTTTATTGATCTTGGTCTCAACAAATGGACACATCACTGTCCCAACTAGTACACCATCAATCAACCTTAGTGTTTCCAAGCCTTGGAATGGCTCCAAATTCTTCACACCCTATGGGTTCTCTTTTTCCAAACCTGACAATCTTAGCTTTAACCTTTCCTTTCTCATTCTCCTACAAAGAAATGAGTCTAAATGCCTTTCCATCCTTCTTGATAAGGTATGTGTTCACTCTATCATCATACATTTAGTGTCTATCAAATTGGCATGGTCTCCCAATTGGAATCCAAAAACACTAAGAGGGGGGGGAGTGAATTAGTGTTCTACTGGAATATAAGATTTTAGCCTTATCAAAGCATGCATTCACCAACTGGTAAACATAAAAACATATAACTAAAATAAATAATGTAACCACATAAATGAACACCATAACACAAAGAATTTATAAATGAAAAACTTCAAAGAGGAAAAACCACGGTGGGATTTGTGACCCACAATATCAATCCACTAGCCATATGAAGAGATATTAAACATAATAGGGGTTTGCACATGTAGGAAGGAACACTTCCTAGAGCACACTGCTCATCACTAAGAGTCTCACTGACTACAATCACTTTCAGATACAAAATGCAAAGCTGAACTCATATAATGCATCTGCTATGCTTTATTAAGTTTCGGTTAAAGCTCTCATTGTTTTAGTTCTTAAACCCTAAACCCTTGTTAGAAAAACATACAAAATATTGCTTTTGCATACAAATGATCTCACATAAATAATCTTTGCATCTGTGATATTGTCTAATATTCAATATATCAAAATGACCTAATAGACTGACTTATATACCATTACAAACTTTCATGTCATATGTCGGCTTACATTGATAATACAAATGATAATACATGTCATCTCAATACAAATATATATGAATTATAAAATTCTTTCCTAGATACTACCCTTTGTCGGATCTCCAAATGATGTCGGCTTCCAATATCGATACCTAGTTTGTCGATTATCTTGAAATCCATGATGTTGGTGAAGTGACTGTCGGATCTGAATTCAAACCAAAATATGTTGCCTATGTTTCCATCAATGACAACATAAAAAACCAAATGAGTGTCAATTGCCAACAATCTCCCCCTTTGGTATTGATGGCAACACTATGCCCAATGAGAATAAATCAATGAGATTCTATACAATAGAATGTCTCTTCAAATTTTTTACCGGAGTTGAATGAGCTTGAAAATTTTTGGGTAAGCATTCTTCAAAAACTCCAAATATGTTTCCCAAATATATTTGAATGTCCTTGAAATTGACACAAGTCCATTTAGGAAATATGCATGAGATTCTTTTTCTTTGAGATTTGTCGGTGTGGGCTTCCTCATCATATTTATACACTCCTTCTTATGTCCATACAATGTGTCCAACCCGGAGCTCACTAACACTCTGAGCTCTTTAGCTCTCCGTATGATTTTATCTCTGTCTCTTTCAAGAGCTGAAATCTAGACTTCTAACAACAAAATTTGACCATTTACAGATGTGGTTAAAGAATTTACTCCATCAAAGTTATTTACAATGCTTGCAATTTTGTTCTGAATCTCCTTAATGCTTTTGTCTATATTTGTTGTAAGTAAACTTGAATTGCAACATACCCAGTAAATATTTGTACATTTCCTCAAAGAATCATCTATCTTTTTCAATCTATCTAATATTTGTACTTTATTTGATTCAATCAACTCATCAAAAGTGGCCCTTTTGGCCTGAACAAACTAGTCTAGAGCATGCTAGTTAGAGGTCTGCTACAGTGAATGAAATTATTTTGAAATATTCTCTATCAGTATTTTGAGCTTGCCGGATAGGCTTGCTCCCTTATCAATTTGGCATTCTGGGACTAAATGGTACAAAATTGGAATGGAATGATCAATTGTTTTCTTTTCCTTAGCCCCTTACTTCAACATTTTCTGAGCTTCAATCATCATGAGTTCGATTGAACTCATCTCTGTTATACTCTTTTGCTCAACATTTGCAATGTTCATGGGATTGGAGGTGTTAATTTCCAACAATGAAGTTTTGGCTGTCAGTTCTTTGCCCGATTCCACTTCTATTTTCTCTGATGATTTTGCTGAAGCACTAATTTCAGTTTGATCTTCCTTGTCCTTCTCTCATTCCTTTTATTGTTCTTTATCCTTCTCCCCTAGTTTGTTTTATTCAATATTTTCTTTGCACCGGTGGCTTTGTGATGCAGAGGATACTGGCCTACAAACACCCCAATAGGCTATACTTGTTGTTTTGTCAAACTGTCCTTGGAATCCCTCAAGGTTTTCTAGTCTTCTCCTTCAACAAAGAAATCAAATTTGGATTGCCAACTCAATCAATCAAACTAACATATCCTAGGGTCTTCACATGCCCCAACCAAATTTTCTTAGCAACCAACACATACCAATTTTCTTGGTTTATAAAAAATCCTCTTACCCGGATGCAACCTAGGATTAATCCTAGTAGCCCTGCCAAACTGATTTTTCAGACTTAATTCAATTTTTTCCCAAAACACTTAGAAACAAAATTGGACTTCCAGATAACCTTTTGGAAGTTACATAACATATGTGAAAATAAACTATGGTTCTTTTGGATGAAATATTCAGACCAGCACCCTGCTACGCTCCAACTAGACCCAATTAGCCCTCTTTTCCAAACAAGTACCAACAAATGGTACAACCACAACTCCAAACCAAAACAAAGTCTTGAAAAATGTTTTAAAAAATGTATTTTCTAGGTTTCAAGACAAGACACACTTAATTGATAGATTAGATACTAAACCCCTTTTTTTAGGCCTTCTAACATAGGGCTTTTTCAAAACCACTCCTCCATTCACTCCAAGACTCAACCAAGGTTCATTTCACCTTTTATTAAACCCCCACAAATATAGTCGATCATAAAAGAACCACCTTGTTAAGCTACTTCTTCTGCTGCTATGCCCATGCCTCCATTTTCATGTTTTTTTCTCACACAAACAGTCACTTTTCTTGATGATCACCTATTCAATCTCTTTTCCTTACATTCTTGTCATTGGGTTAGTTAAAAATAAATTTATAGGGTCTCATTCCTCAAGGAACAATAGTTACATAAAGAGGAATGAGCCCTAACTTATCATTTTGACACCAAAATAACACAAAATGTGCACCTACAAAAGTGTTCTTTGGGACAATCAAAATAAATAATTCAAAATAGATGTAAAAACCTTAAAAATGGATTCAAATTCTCACTAACATCCAAGGTAATCACTAGCAATCCATTACCAATCCAAAAATGAAAGGAAACAAACCAAATATGCAAGTAACTTTCAACTTTTCGTATTACAAAGAAGCTATCTGTACATTGCACTTGAGATTCTTCCCCAAACTTCAATCTTGCTCTTCCAGTTCATGTAGCATGATTTATAGACCAACAAAAACCTTCCCAAACCAACCATAACCACTTTTCTCTTAACAAATAATTAAATCTCTTGTTTGGCCAACTAACCGTTGGGTTTCAAATTTGGATTTGACAATACTATAGATAATACTCCTAATTCTAATTTATCAACACCAAAGGCTTTATTGGAGCCTTATTACATTAAAAATTACTCAACACAACCTAATTAAACTAATTAGATATCCTTTGTGCCATTTTTACATATTTAGACTTATTGACCCCTATTAGGTCCATTTGCACTCAAAACTCATTTCATTCTTCCTATTACATTCAAATGCCTTAATAGGCTTTATTATATCATTTTTAGGTCCTTTAGACCCTTGACTCCATGTTCTATACCCAAATGGCTTCATGTGCCTCCATGTCATAGGATGTGCTCCTGCACCATACTCCCCCCTATGAAAAATCTCTTGTCCCAAGAGAATAGGGGTCTTGTTTGTACTCCATTCATCCTTCTAGAAGGCCACCTACAACTTTGGACTCTTGCAAACTTTTGTGGCAATAAAAACTCATGAAATGAATTGTTCTTCAACCTATTAACTACAGCAAACTCATGATTAGATAAAAACAAATCATTAGATCTTTGGTTTAGACAGTCACACATGGACTGCTGCTGCATCATTTTCCTTGCCTTTGTGAGGTCCAAATGACTCCCAAATCCATCCACCTTTGAAGGACTATGATTGTCCTTGATCTGCACAACTAGAGGGCACTCAACAGTCCCTATCATCACACTAGTCTGCACCTTCCTTTTGTTATCATCAATAGAATGTTGTTGCCCTTCTGATTTTTGTCCAAACCCCTAATCACTGCCTTGTGTCCCCTTCACATATGAACCTGCATACTCACATACTCCTTTCTACCAAAGCATATTACACTAGATTCAAATATCTGATTATTCTTTAAAGGAGTTAGTGTAAATCTTTTACCATCTTTGTGAACAACATATGTGTTCAAGAACCCATCATCCAATGTCCTCTGATATTGCCAAGGCCTTCCTAAGAGTACATGACAACATGTCATAGGAACAATGCCACACAATACCCTATCATGATAATCACCAATGGTAAATTCTACATATGCTTTCTCTTGGACTACTAGATTTTGTTCATCTGTTACCCAAGTGGCTTTGTAGGGTCTATTATGTGGTATTCTTACTAAATTTAACTTGTCAACCATCTCTTGCGAAACCAAGTTATCAAAAGATCCTGAATCAATGATCATCCTACATACTTTACCATGGCTCAAACATTGAGTTCTAAAAATGGATACCTGGGGTTGTACCTGCTGAAACCTTTGACCTCTTCCAAACATCAAAAAGTCACCTTCAAGTTGTGGAGCAGCAATCCCAATCTTCTCTTCTGGTGGTTGTTCTTCCCCTTTGGCCAACTGAATTCTTTTCTCAGTCCTCTTGCCACCTTGTTCATTCATTGGACACTTGAAGGAAGTGTTCCCAACTTTACTGCATGTGAAGCACCTTCCCATGAAGACTCCTAATCCTCTACCTGATCCAAATCTGCCTCCACCTCCGTATCCACCCCTCTAATCAGAAAATGTTTCCTTACTCTTATCATTGCTACCTTGTCCTTGTCCTTCACTGTTAGGCTTGCTGACCCTTCCTCTATTTGCATCACCTCTGCCACTTCCTTCTTGTCTCTCTTTCATCCTCTTTACCTTTTCTTCAGCCCTTATAGCCAACTGAAAACACTCAGCAAGTGTCTTTGGTATACTCAAACCAATCTCATCTTGCAAGTTGTATCTAAGCCCATTTAGGTACCTTGCAACCTTCTCATCCTAATCTTCCAATCCACCTCTTATACTCAACTTGTGGAATTGCTCAATGTAGGTCATCACATCCATGTCTTTTTATTTCAGATTTTGTCTCAACCTCTTTGTCTAAATAACATAATCAGATGGAAGGAATTGATCCTTCATCATGGCCTTCATCCTACTCCATGTGGTGATCTTAGACATTACTCTTTCCACTCTCTCTGTCTTCACACTACTCCACCATGTTAGAGAAGTACCTCTTAACTTTGTCTTAGCAAACTTCACCTTCTTGTCCTCATTCATGTCTTCATACTCAAAGTAGTTTTCAAGGGCATCAATCCACCCTAATACCTCTTCACTATCCATCTTGCCATTATAGATAGGTAAATCAATGCTTGTCTTACTTACACCTCCTTTTACTACCTTTAAATAACCTCACCATCCTTCTCTCTTCAGGGTCTAGCTACCCTTCTCCATTTCCTTCATTCTGATTCTCATCTGCTCCATCATTTGCTTCAACATCTTCTTCCTCATTTTGTGGTCCTCTTCTAGATCCTCTCTCCAAGGCTTCTAACCTTGCTTGCAATGCTGCATTATCCCTTCTCATTTGCCTCATCTCTCTCTCCCTTGTTTCTTCTTGTTCTCTCCTTTCTCTCCTTTCCATCTCCAAGGTCTCTTTCAACTCTTGGTTCTCCCTAGCTATTTGTTGTTTAGGAGTCATCTTGTATATACCCCAACTAATACACAACTTCTCCCTCTTCCTTACTTCCCTCAAGAGCCTACTAGTTTCTCTGATATCACTATGATGTAGAGGATACTAGTCTACAAACACCCCAATAGGATATACTTGTTGTTTTGTCAAACTGTCCTTGGAATCCCTCAAGGTTTTCTAGTCTTCTCCTTCAACAAAGAACTCAAATTAGGATTACCAACTCATTCAGTCAAACTAACATATCCTAGGGTCTTCACATGCCCCAACCAAATTTTCTCAGCAACCAACACATACCAATTTTATTGGTTTATACAAAATCCTCTTACCCGAATGCAACCTGGGCTTAATCCTAGTAGCCCTGCCAGACCGGGTTTTCAAACTTAATTCATTTTTTTCACAAAACACTTAGAAAAAAAATTGGACTTCCAGATACCCTTTTGGAAGTTACATTACATATTTGAAAATAAAATATGGTTCTTTTGGACGAAATATTTAGACCAGCACCCTACTACGCTCCAACTAGGCCAAATTAGCATTGTTTTCCAAAACAAGTACCAACAACTAGTACAACCACAACTCCAAACAGAAAAAAAAAGTCTTGAAAAAAGTTTAAAAACAATGTACTTTCTAGGTTTCAAGACAAGACACACTCATTTGATAGGTTAGATACTAAACCCCTTTTTTTAGGCCTTCTAACCTAGAGCTTTCTCAAAACCACTCCTCCATTCACTCCCAGACTCAAACAAGGGTCATTTCACCTTGTATTCAACCCCCACAAACATTTTACATCATAAAAGAACCACCTTTTTAAGCTACTTCTTCTGCTGCTATACCCATGCCTCCATTTTCATGTTTTTTCTCACACAAACAGTCACTTTTCTTGATGATCACCTATTCAAACTCTTTTCCTTGCATTCTTGTCATTGGGTTAGTTAAAATAAAATTTATAGGGTCTCATTCCTCAAGGAACAGAAATTACTTAAAGAGGAATGAGCCCTAACTTATCATTTTGACACCAAAATAACACAAAATGTGCACCTACAGCAGTGTTCTTTGGGACAGTCAAAATAAATAATTCAAAATAGATGTAAAAACCTTCAAAATGGATTCAAATTCTCACTAACATCCAAGGTAATCACCATCAATCCATTACCAATCCAAAAATGAAAGGAAACAAACCATATATCCAAGTAACTTTCAGATTTTCGTATTACAAAGAAGTTGTTCGTACATTGCACTTGAGATTCTTCCCCAAACTTCAATCTTTCTCTTCCAGTTCTTGTAGCATGATTTATAGACCAACATAAACCTTCCCAAATTGACCATAACCACTTTCTCTTAACAAATAATTAAATCTCTTGTTTGGCCAACTAACCGTTGGGTTTCAAATTTGCATTTGACAATACTAGACATAATGCTCCTAATTCTAATTTATCAACACCAAAGGCTTTATTTGATCCTTATTACATAAAACATCACTCAACACAACCTAACTAAACTAATTAGACATCCTTTTTTCCATTTTTACATATTTAGACTTATTGACCCCTATTAGGTCCATTTGTAGTCAAAACTTATTTCATTCTTCCTATTACATTCAAATGCTTTAATAGGCTTTATTATATCATTTTTAGGTCCTTTAGACCCTTGACTCCATGTTCTATACCAAAATGGCTTCATGTGCCTCCATGTCATAGGATGTGCTCCTGCACCACTTTGCCACTTGGTGCAACATCTTCTATTGTCGATACCTCATTATCTGTATCATCAACCTGTTCATTTTAATCCAGAGGACTAGTGTCCTCAACATCTATGACCTGTACATTTTGTGTTTCTATTGGTATATGTACACTAGCCTCTTTTGCCAAAATCTCCTCTTTATTAAGTACATTTGTTTTTGTCAGAGATTCTGTATTCAATTCCTTGGCTTTTTTCAAAATTTTGATTGGGTCACCTACTACACCTTTTCCTTTGGCATCAACTAGGATGTCTGTAATGTTAGACTTAGGATTCGCATCCGGTGATGTAAATAAATCAAGGTGGTCAATAAATAATTTGACCCATGCCTCGTGGGTTTCACTTATTATTCTTTTACTCTACCTGCCATAAGGCTAAGTGTTTTGTGTTTGCTTCGTAAAAACATATTCATCTCTTCCAGGGTAATTTTACCACAAATAGTTAATAATTATTGAATCTTTATGTGATGGTCTTCCTCTACAACAGATAATCTTCTAGCATTTAGGTTATTATATAATTGTGTTGGTATTTGCTTTTCAATTTCTATTAAAGCCTTCTTATATATATCTAGGTGTAACAAAATTGCTTCCTCAATTTATTTTTGCTCATCATCATCCAAATGTTCACAATAATGTTGAATGTTCTTCAAAATACCATCCTTAGTTATCTCATCTAATAACTCATCACATGACATAGGGGGAATAATGGTTACATTACTATTTTTAATAGCTTCATCTATGTCTTCCTTCTTTTTCTTCTTACTGGATGATGCAGGAGTTACTTTTACTAGATTTTTCTTTTGAGTAGGCTTCCTTTCAGCTGGCTTATTTATCAGTATCTTAAAGGTTACCTTCCTTGCTAGCTGCTTCCTTGGCTCCTTAGCTTTCTCCTTTGGGTCTTCTGCTTTCTTTCTCTGCGCCCTCTTGAAAGATAGAGGAATTTCATCCTTAGTCTTAGTATTTGAAGTAATTGGTGCAATCAGAGCTACAGGTTATTTCCTCTTCTTGACTTCTTGGTCTTTGGCCAATGAGGCTTCAATTATAGTTTTAATATCTTTTGAAACTTTTTCAACAAATTGACTTACTCTTCTATACTGCCTCTCTCTCTTCTTTTGATTGAATTTTGTTTTAACTTCATGTTCTTTTTGCTTGGTAGTTCTAAATGACTTTTTAGATTCATCTTCTGGTGCATCTATAAGCATCTTAGCATATGCATCCAAAATGTTTCCATCTACCTCATAACCCATTTCTTCAATCCATATCTTTTCGGTTATCATAGCTTCCATATGAGTTTCATCTCTTTTCACCATGAAACAGATTTCAGTTGAGTATTTCTCAACTATGTGCTTTGGAATTCTTTCCCTAGACTTCATGGCTTTCTGGAATATTTTAAAGTATCCCCATACATTTTCATCTCTTTGGTTCCCCAAACCGGTGATACAATCCTTAATCTGCCTGCCTACCAGTATATCAAAGGCCCATTGCCTTTTGCCCAAACTTGGTATCTCATTTAAAAAGAAAATAATTAGGCAAACTATCAAATTTCCATACCGAAAAACTCCCTTCTTTTCTCCCTTTATCTTGCCCAGGTTTATAATCAATTCTTCTTTCATCCATTCATACAGATCATACTTTTCATTCTTTTTGAACATTTGATAAGGATAAAAAATGCAAGAGCTAGAAACTGAGTTAAGTTAGTTAGATTGGGTTACCTTGTAACCTATAATCATGCTGACAAATTTGACATCCTTGTCAATAATGGTATTGACTCTCATTGACTGACTGTCAGAGGTTGCACCTCTGAGCTTGTTGACTTGATCATTTGACATCTTCTTCTTCTCTAGTTTCTGACCTATCTAAGGTAAACCGGTGATAACTCTAATTACTTCCTTGGTGATCATGTGGGGTCTATCCAACTAGATAAATTCACCATGAACTCTGCTCAGCACGTACATAATTATTTCATCCTCAAACTCAGGAATATCCAAGATTTCGGTTAACCCTAGGTTTGCAATATGTTTGAATTTGGGCTTGATGATTTCAGAGTCGTTCAATAGTTCAAATATGTACATTTATTTGATTTCAATAGTTCCCATGTCCTCTAGATTGTAGTGTATGTATGCTCTGACATCCTCAATATAAAGAACACCTTCGGGAACCCTCGAAAAAGTGTCAACCGAATCATCCAGAGTTGCAATATGAGGGCATGTTTTGAATATTGGTCTTGGATAGCCCTTAACCTCTACTACAATGGGATTTGCAATGGAAGTGGGGATAGAAGAAGAACCAACCTACATTTTGATTGTTTGGATTGTGAAAAATACCTGGAAATAGTCATCGGTGACAAACCCTAGATATTTCCTTTGAATGCAATTGAAATCACTGACGGTTTCTTCTGATCATTCTGAATCTCCTTTGACTCGCTATGTTTCACTTTGAATGCAAGGTGATCATAATGAAGTGAATTCTTTCTTTTATCCTTTGAAAAACCCTAATTTATAATTGACATAAATGCCTTGTGTTGAGACATATCGGATCTCAATTTAACATATTTATGTTGGATAACCTTCTTAGATGTCCGAATATTTCTTCTAGATCTCTTTCTCGAGGAATATGCAAGGTTTTCATGAAATTTTCTTACCCCTAAGGCATCTGCCTCAATTACTGGATGAGATTCCTATCAGTGCAGAAACATTCTGCTCTGTCGATTGAGTAACCAGAGCAGTTACATCTCCCAATTGATCATCTGACTTCCTGACCCATCTCTTGGTATGATCATGTCAAATCTCATTGATCTTTTTCTTTCCTTTATCATTTGATCCATCATTGCTAATCGATGGATTTTTGCTTCTACAAAACTTGGCTATGTGTCCAATCTTGTTGCATGCATAACATGTAACATTGTTCTTTGGAATTTCTTTCCTATATCCGGGATACTTTCTTGACTTGCACTGATTAACCATATGTCCAAACTTTCCACGTGCATGACATTTCACATTCATTCTACAATCTTTTGTCCTATGACCATACTTACTTCATTTGGAACATTGACTGGGGACAAAATTATAATTCTGATTTTCTCTATTTCTACATTGTCTAGCCATATGACCAAATTTATTACAAACAAAGAATCTACCATTGAATTTGTGAGCATTAAGTTGCCTTACCGTTGTCCTCTAGTTCCAATTGTTTTGATCATTTTTCATACTGATTGTCTGATCTTCATTTGCAGTATTGGAGCTCTGACCTTGTTCAAATCCAAGTCCTCTAGATTCTCTATTCTACCTTTGGCTCTCTAATAATTCATTAAGTTGTGTTGAACTAGCCTTGAATTTGTCCTTATACTCATTTTCAATAGTCAGATCATTTCTCAGGATTATCATCTGTCTTTCAAGTTCTTGTTCATTGTTTTGGAATTGCACTAATTCTGTTCTCAACGCATCATTCTCATGAGCCAACCTGATGCATTCTTCAGATTTGTCCTTCTGTGATCTGGTAAGGTCATCCTCCTTTTTCTTTCTATCTTCAATTTCTTTTGCCATCCTCATGGTTAGGGCTTGCATTTCATGAACTTTACAACTCCATTTTCTTGATTCAACTTTTGGCATAGATTCTTCAAAGCAACTTCTTCTTCATCATTTTGATCTTGCAATTGTTCGCATAGTTCCTTCCTTTTAGCTTGAGCATTAGATAGTTTTTCTTGCAGAGTGATAATGAATTCTTTTTCAAGTCTAAGTTCATCTCCCAGCTTTATTTTTCTTAAATTTTTCGGCTTCAAAAATTTTCAAGAGCAACTTCAAGCTGCTACCTCAAATACATCTCCATGGATTCCAGATTCAGGATTTCCCTCAAGCTATTAGGCATCCTTTGAGGCACAAGGATTTGATACCAATTGTTGGAATCCAAGAACATTGAGAGGCGGGGGGGGTGAATCAATGTTCTACCAAAATATAAGATTTTGGCCTTATCAAAGCATGCATTCACCAACCGGTAAACATACAAACATATAACTGAAAAAAATAATGCAACCACATAAATGAATGCCATAAAACAGAGAATTTATACGTGGAAAACCTCAAAGAGGAAAAACCATGGTGGGATTTGTGACCCACATTATCAATTCACTGGCCATATGAAGAGATATTAAACATAATAGGGGCCTGCACATGCAGGAAGGCACACTTCTCATCACTAAGAGTCTCACTGACTACAATCACTTTCTGATACAAAAATGCAAAAGTGAACTCATATAATGCATCTGCTATGCCTGATTAAGTTCTGGTTAAAGCTCTCACTGTTATGGTTCTTAAACCCTAAACCCTTGTTGGAATAACATACAAAATATTTCTTTCGCATACAAATGATCTCACATACATAATCTTCAGATCTCTGATCTTGTCTAATATTCAATATATGAAAATGACCTAATAGACCAACTTATATACCCTTACAAACTTTCATGTCATATGTCAGCTTATATTGATAATACAAATTATAATACATGTCGGCTCAATACAAATATATATTAATTATAAAATGCTTTTCTGGATACTACCCTTTGTTGGATCTCCAAATGATGTTGGCTTCCCTTTTTTGGATCTCCAAATAATGTCGGCTTCTAATACCGATACCTAGTTTTTCAATTACCTTGAAATCCATGATGTCAGTGAAATGTCTGCCGCATGTGAATTCAAACCAAAATATGTTGCCTATGTTGCCATCAATGACAACATAAGAAACCAAATGAGTGTCAATTGCCAACACACCCCCATAGAAAATGGCAACAATCCATTGGTAGGAAATCACATAGGACCCTATCTTTGTACTCACCAATTTGAAACTCCACATATGCTTGTTCATCTACTAATATAGTTTGACTATCATTTATCTAAGAGACTCTATATGGTGCTTCATGAGGTACTCTATCTAGCCTCAACTTATCCACCATATCTTTGGATACCATGTTATCTTGTGAACCTGAATAATGACAACTTTGCATACCTTACCTCTACATTTGCATGTACTCTTAAATAAACCCCTTCTTTGACTTATGTCTTTCTCTTTAGGTGCCTACAAAAAAGTTCTTCTTACAATCAAAGCTTCTCCAACTTCAGAGAAAACATTAACAAGACTAAAAGAGGTTACACTTTATTCTCCATCTCCTTGTACTACCTGAGCCCTTCTTTCATTTCTTCTCTCACCACCACTTGATGTAGATCCTTGCCTTTCAAGACACTTGAAAGATGGGTTTCCAAACTCTTGGCAATTGTAACATCTACCTGAAAAGGTATTTGAGTTTCTACCACCTCCAAATCTGCCTCTTTGACCTCTACCTCTAAAATCAGCACCTTGTCCTTTCTCTTTATTTGCATCATTTTGATTCTCATCTTCTTGTTTTGTGGAAAAAGGTCCTCTTCCTCTTGTACCAGTACCTCTACCTCTAGTCGACTTCTCTTGCCTTCCTTTCACCTTTTCTTTTGTTGTAATAGCCAACTGATAACATTCTTCAATAGTCCCTGGGTTAGCAAAAACCAATTCATCTTGTATGTTGAATCTTAAACCACGAAGATATCTAGCCACTTTATCAACCTCACCTTCTTCTCTACCTACCCTTATGCTTAGCTTATAGAACTCATCAATATATGTCTTAACATCTAAATCCTTTTGCCTTTGTCCTTGCAATTTCTTATACAATTGAACTTCATAATCCTTAGGAAGAAATTTACCTTTTATTTTTTCCACCATCGTATCCCAAGATGTTATCTTTTCTTTTCCCTTCTTTCTCCTCTCAACTTGTTCATGGTCCCACCATAGAAGTGCATGCCCCTTTAGTTTGGTCTTTACCACATTGGCCTTTTGATTATCAGGTACATCTTCATTTTCAAAGTAGGTATCTATGGTTGCAATCCAATCAAGAAATTCCTCATCATTTAAACTCCCAACATACATAGGTAGATCAACCCTTACCTTGTATTGGTCACCTTTAACTACCTTGGGAATTTTGATTGTCCTTTGTTCTTTAGGATCTAACTGCTCTTCATCATTTCCCTCTTGGAACTCTTCTTCTTCCTCCTCATCACTCATATCTCCCATGTCAACATTTCTTCTCTCATTTGACTCCAAGGCTTCAAGCATTGCCAACACAACATTGTAAGACTCTTTCAACCTAGCATTCTTCTCTCTCAACTCCTGTAGCTCTCTAGCAGTACCAACATTCTTAGGAGGCATCTTGATCCCACAACCTTCAACCTTTCTAAAGCAATCTTTCACCAATATCCCACAAGATATCTACTCACTAGCTTTGATACCACTTTGATGTAGAGCCAACTGATAAAGACTATCACTCCTCCAATATTCCTTGGTTTCAGGAAAACTTTCAATTGGGAGTTCCTTCTCCCAACTCACCTACTCAATAGGTGCTCATAAGGCTTCAATACCCCAAAAGTGAATTCATGCTTCAAAAACCTTACCCAATCATTAAAACTCATTAGAATAGGCTCAACTAATGTCCTCAAGGACAATTTGAGAATGTCTAACATCTATACCATACCAAACCCTTGAAACCCCACTCACACTATCTCCTATTAGGACTCCTAATTGTCAATAGGGAACAACTCACAATGTCAAGTAGATAAACACCAACCAATATTATTCCTTAACACTCATATAGAGACTCCTCAACATAGACGAACCACCATCCTTCACCCCCCATCCACCCAAAATACTATAAAGAGAACCTATTGTTATAACACTAGTTCATTGTGGCAGTCACAAACTTTGTTTAGGTCAACCATATATTCATGCACCACTGAAAATGATGGTAGATGACCTCTCCACTCCTCCCTTTGTCACAAAAATCAACATCAAATCACCTCCTACCCTTGCACAGTATAGTGTCTTAATTCACTCTCATATTGTGATAGTCATAAGTATGTTATGAAGACAGTCATCAATATTTGATGTTTGATTTTTTTAAAAGACCAAACAATCCTTGGAACAAGGTTGAATCACCCTCATACACTCCTCATTTCCTTCTCGTAACCTCTCAAGGTCCAATATTGCATTCACACCACCCAAACACCATCAATTTGTTATCTTTACTAGACAGACACAAAAATCAGACTTTGTGTCACTTCTAGCACATCCCATGAACATCATAGAGCCCTGCAAGGAAAATACAATAAAAATGTATATTAATGAGGGTCATCCCATCCATTGGCATGATTTTTTAATGATGGTATGACCAAGAATACATTATTTAAATGTCACTGGATACCATAGCAAGATTTTGTGATAGTTTTTACAAAAAATATGATAATTTGCTCAAATCAAAATGGAATTGAATGAAACCAAAGGAAAAATTTCAAGGATTCATTTTTATCTCATTCCCAATAGGTTTTAAATGAAAAAGAGAAATATTTCACAAATAAAATTAGAGAAGAATAGTGTGCAATGTCTAAGAAAAACAGTGAAATGCAGTGAGAAAATCAAACTTTTATTGATTTTCATTCATTACATCATCCAACAACCCATATTGGTCGTGGATAGGGATATTTAAATGAATTAAAATCATCCTAAAATGGATATAAGTGTATTTCAAATCTTACCTAACAAGATGCATTAAATAACTAATGTTGCCACTCAAAGTTGCATTGACAACTTTTTATCAATAATGACAATTTTTAACCAAAACTTGCCATGAACCGAAACCAAAATCTTTTTATGCCTTCAACCTATTGAAAATATATTCAAAGAGGCTTAGAAGACCTTCACACATATTTCAACCCCTTAATACACATTTTCAATACAATGACAATTTTGACAATTTTTGTCAACATGACTTCTTAAAGACTCAAAACACCACATAATGGTCTAAAGGACCTTGATTACATAAAGAATGGTATTTCATGACCTTATTCCCATAACTAGACATGATATGAAACTTGACATGACTCTTAATGACCTTATAGAAGTATATGCCCACCTAAGTTCTTATGCACCAAAAAGTCATCTAATTTTGTGAGGTGCTAACAAGCTCTATGATGTGGAAATCTAAATCTGAGGCCAAGGCTCAACTTCTAGTGTAGAAATTTATTTATTATAAAATTACAACTTCTCACTTTTCTTCCCAATCATTACACTAAATGCCCTTTTTGTAACAAGATAGAGACTAGAAATCATGCCTTTTAAACATGCAAGCATTTTCAATGAATTTTCCAAGAAATCATGAATTGTATTCCAACCTTATTTAACAAAAAAATAAAATAGAAACCAGCTTTTCTAAGATTGCATTGCTCATAGAATATGATCTCAAAATATTTTTCGTCAATGCATCTTTTTATACATTTGGAGGATCTGATGTAAAGCTATATTTTGTAACACTTTTCTTCTAACAAAATTGATTATGCATGGGTTACTTTTTGATATTATTTTGTAATAGACAACACTTGCTAATGTATTGAAAGAGAAGCATAACTTCAATTTAGAGCTCCAAAAAACAATTATCAAGAATACAATCCCAACTAGCAATTATAGCTATTGATCACAATGGACCTCTATTTAAGAAGTTTAATACCATTACAAAAGATCTTGTTCTTTGTGCTCTTGAAGGAAAAAAATATTTTCTCACCTTGTAACTTGTTTCTGCTCAAATATATAGCCTTCAGTTGTCTTGTTAATGTAATACCTCTTAATATTAAGCTTGTGTTGACTTGTTGAAGCTTTTTAGCTTAGAGGGAGCAGGTTGTTACTTAATTTGAAATGTCAATTCATGATAATAAATTATTTATGAGGAGTAAGATGAAGAGAGAAATTTTATCTCTTCAATAAAATATAAAACCTAACTTACATTTAAAACGAATTAAAGTACACTTGTTGTTTGTGGATTCCATTATGTATGCAAAGTTTTAGCATCAACATTTTAAATCATACTCTTTGATTCATCTTTCATCTCCTTAATATTGTGATTTGAAATGTTGATGATCATCTCTCCTTAGAATTCGTGTTCATCTTGATGATGAATCATGGTATGTGATTCAAAATGTTGATGATAAAAAAATCCATACACAATTGAATCCAAAATAAGTGAATTTTAGCATAGATTGTAGAAATTTGATAGCCATAAAAATCTTATCTCCTCAATAAAATATAAAATTCAAAACATTAAGAAATTAAAATAACCATAAAAATCTTACCTCCTCAATCAAATATAAAAATCAACCAGAATTAATTAAATTCAAATGTTGCTAATAATTTTTTATTTTCACATTTCAATTTATTATGCTTAGGGCTTTGTCCCATCAAATTATTATCCTTTTCTGCAAGTTGCATGGAAGAGACACTTGGAATCACACACCACAATTCATCATCATGATGAACAACCATAAAAATCTTATCCCTTCAATAAATTATAAAAATAAACTAGAATTAATTAAATTCAAATGTTGCTAATAACTTTTTATTTTCATATTGCAATCTATTTTGCTTAGGGTTTGTCCCATCAAATTATTATCCTTTTATGCAAATTGCATGGAAGAGATGTTTCCAATCACACTATGATTCATCATGATAACCATAAAAATCTTATCTCCTCAATAAAATATAAAATTCAACTAGAATTCAGTTGCTAATAATTTTTTATTTTCACATTGCAATCTATTCTGCTCAGGCTTTGTCTCTATCTTCTCAATAAAATATAAAATTAAAAAAAAATTCAGCAAATTTAAAAAATTTCTAATATTTTTTATTTTCACATTTGAATCTATTCCTTTTCTACAAGTTGCGTGGAAAAACGGACCAGAAAAGGCCAAAACGTACCAAAAATATGGAATCTATTCTACTCAGCTTTTGTCCTTTTTTGCAAGTTGCGTGGAAAAACGGATCAGAAAAGGCCAAAACGTACCAAAAATATCACATTCGAATCTACTCTACTTTTGTCCTTTTTTGCAAGTTGAGTGGAAAAACGGACCAGAAAAGGCCAAAACGTACCAAAAATATGGAACGCAGACACCTAAAAATTAGCTGGAACAGCTGGAAAGTTAAAACTCTGATAGATGACAGTCTATTCTATTCTAGCCAAATAATACGGGAAGTTAAACTCTGATAAATGAAAGTCCATTCTAGACAAAGAACACGGAAAGTTAAACTCTGACAAAATATGGATAACTCTAAACTTTCGGATGGCAGATTGCATTAATGTAATATTTATCTGTGA
Organism: Cryptomeria japonica; assembly: GCF_030272615.1. Classification (NCBI taxonomy): domain Eukaryota; kingdom Viridiplantae; phylum Streptophyta; class Pinopsida; order Cupressales; family Cupressaceae; genus Cryptomeria; species Cryptomeria japonica. The sequence continues at coordinate 12,590,176 of NC_081415.1, read as the reverse complement.
TGAATGTTCACACGGCAGTCTACTCTGTAATTTTAATTAAGTGAAAACGTACAAACAAATAAAATGTCATCAGAAGTGTTCACATGGCAGTCTGGGTGTTCTGTTTAAAACTTTCTCGCATCAAATTATTATCTTATCGCAAAAGATGATAAAATAAAACACAATAGCCAATACTTGCAAGCAATGAAAAAAATAAGATATTTTCTAGACTTGGATGCTGAATCCTGATGTTATATATAACATTGTTGTAACCACGCTGCTTCACACTTGCAGCCAAGCGATTCGAAGTTTTATTTTGCATTCAGCTATTCTATTTCGTTTCAGTTTTATATTCTATTCAAAGTCTCGGGTAGAATTCTCAATCCCAAGAATTTTTTTGAAGATGGCGTCTATACTTGCAGAGGCTGCCGTTAAAAAGCTTTGCGAAATGGCCGTTCAACCAGTGCTTAATGAGGTAAGCATAGTGTGGAACTTCACGGAAGACTTTGAGTGGTTGAAGAATCAAATAGAGCAAACTAATTATTTTCTAAATGAAGCTGATGAGAAGAGCACTAGACAAAAAGAGTCTGTGAAAACATGGCTTCACAGAGTTCGGGACGTTGCCTGGGAGGCAGAGGACATACTTCAGATATGTGCTGTGGATTCTATGTATGCTACTCATACTCAGTTATGCCGTCACCTGATTCCTTGCTATTTATGGAATCAATTGATTACTCGCTATCAAATGGGCAAAAGAATTCAGAAGGTCAAAGCCCGAATGAACTCTGTTATTGCAGATGGAAACCAGCTGAATATACGTCATACTGTGGTGTCTCACATAGAAGCAGCAGAATCATCAAGTAGCTCCCAGAGACAACAGTTTAAGAGATTAAGTCTCCTGCCCAGCGATTCAAAACCAGTGGGGATACAGTCCAAGATTGACAGCATGGCTAATTTGCTAGAAAACCCCCAATTTCCAATCATTGTAGTGGTTGGAATGGGGGGGATGGGTAAAACCTATCTTCTTCAGCATGTCTACGACGCGGAAAAGGGAAGGTATGAGAAATCTGCATGGCTTTCAGTTTCTCAGTTCTATTCTGTTTCCAAGTTGCTCAGTGACTTGGCCTTTAAATTAGATGAAAATTTAAGTAGGAGAATTAAGGAGAGTGGAGTAAGTGATGAAGTAGCAGCAGAGGAGATTCATAGCTTTATCCAAGGGAAGAGGTGCCTTATTGTTTTAGATGATGTTTGGAGGGCTACCAGAGAAGGTGATTTGCTAAAGAAACTTGGCATACCAACTGGAGATACAAGCCAATGCCAAATTTTGGTTAGCACAAGAAACAGAGAGGTCGCTGTAAATCTCAGTGCTGAGATATATCATATGGAATATTTGACAGATGAAGAGAGTTGGAGTCTGTTTTGTGCTCATGCATTTCCTAGGAGTGAGGAAAATAGAGCGCCGGGGTACCTGGAGAAGGTCGCTCGTGATATAGAGAAGGAATGTGGGAAATTGCCACTTGCAATCAAAACCACAGCAGCATCTCTGGCGAGCACCACACTGCCAAGGGACTGGCACTTCAAGCTCGACAAGCTGAAAAAGGTAAGCACTCCAAGCGATCCTGTCTTAGATATTCTCAAGTTGAGTTACGACACACTGCCTGCACATTTAAAGGCTTGTTTTGCTTATTTTTCCTTCTTTCCTGAGGATGAGCAAATAGAGTGCCAGTATCTCATGTATCTATGGAAGGGAGAAGGATTCATTCCGGCAGGAGAGAAACCATGGGATTGTTTGGAGCAGCTTGCCAATCTCTGTCTGGTTGAATTATGGGAAGATGAATATCTAGATAAATACTGTAAAATTCATGATTTATTGCTTGATCTGATCATACTTATATGCAGAGAAAATAAATGTGCATTCAGTGTAGAGGATGCCTTCCCCAAATTGAAATCAGAGAATACAGATGGTGGTCGGTGGTGTCGCCTATTTTTGGCTAAGAAAGATATTGATGAGCATGCCATTTCAAAGATGCAGCCTGGTTCTCCCATGCTCGTTCGCACACTATCACTGTCCTCCAATTCTGTAATTGGAGGATACATTCCGGCAATGTTGTTTAGCGGTATGAGAGTTCTGCGGGTTCTGGATTTGAGCCACACAAATATCTCTACATTGCCTGCTTGCGTGGGAAAGATGAAACTTCTAAAAGTGTTGAATTTAAGATATACAAAGATTAGGAAGATACCGGAGTGTGTGAGACGTCTTAAGAGTCTCTCTTATCTTGATGTCTATAAATGTGAATTCAACCAGGCACCGGAATGGATAAGTGAACTGAGGTGTCTTCAGCATTTGAAAGGCTCGTTTGAGCGAATGCCGAAGGGAATATCAAAGTTAGAGTATTTGGAAACACTGCAAACACCATCACTTTCCTTGTCCATGGAAGAAGACGGTGTGTTAAGGTTAGAGGATGTTGGGAAGATGAGTGAGCTTGAGGAAATAGCGTTTAATGTTGAGGATGAATCGCAGTTGAACGGGATGGACGAAGGGATCCTTGAGCCGTTGGTGAAGATGCATCGGCTGAAAGTCAACAATGCAATCCATGGAATGCAAGATGATTTTTTTCATCCGCGGTTTCCGGAGAGAATGAGTGTAATGAGAGATTTGGAACATCTTAGACTATGGAAGTTTGCTGTGCCAAGTTGGATATGTTGTTTGACAAATCTCAGGTACCTTTTTTTATTGAGTTGTCATTGCAGTAATTACCCGGAATTACAAGCACTGCCCAATCTAGTCAGTTTGAGGTTGATAGTCAACAATAACTGCAGAGAATTGCCAAAGGCATTTGGAAAGTCGGGCGGGTTTCCAAACCTCCGCTTCCTTAGGATAACTGACTTCCCTGAATTGGAGGAGTTTCCAGAAATGGAGGATGGAGCCATGGCATCCCTTGAGAAGTTGACTTTGTCTGATTGTAGCAACTTAAATAAAGTTGGAGAGGGATTGGAGCAACTGAAAAGAGTCAAGGAGATCAATATTCAATCCTCCGGAACAAATGAATTGAGGGAGAGGTTGAGGGAAGATGGAAGATTTTGGAAAAAAATCAAAGCCATTAATCCCTACCTAAATATTAACTTATTTTTATGAGGAATGCTTCGAATAAAGAGGAAACAGGTAGCTTTTATATAGATAAAAAATTATTTATATAAATATTATTGGAAATTGTATAGAGGGTGTTATTAGTTCCCTGTCTTAATGTTTTCATGTCACTTTTCATATATTAATTTTGCTAATCAAATCATGGAATAAATCTGTAATCCTAAAGTTTAAAACATGATTCTTTGATATTATTATTTTCTAGATTTTCTTAAAAAAAAATTGAAACACAATTGACTGATAGAATTTTGCTGGTGGTTTAAATGAATTTTTAATAAAGAAAATATAGAAATTTAACTTTGTAATGTTTTTGGCAAACTTCAACTAAATGAGGCATTTATTATGGAGAGTTGGCATCTGTCGTCACCGACTCATGGTGATTGCAAGGCAAGAGATTTAAAATAAATGAATTGATGCAGATTTAATTATAATCAGTACTTAATTATGGAATGTTGTACAGATTCCATTATTTTTTAGGTTTAAAGAAAAACTTATTTTCATTGTGTACACTCTACTATTTTACTATTTTCTTGCTACACAGAAAAGAGGAATTTAATCTTGATTGGAAGCATTAATTAGTAACAAAGGAATTAAGCATTAATTAGTAACAGAGGCCAGAGTATTTTCAGTGGGCTGACATCTGGGTATTATTTGCTTCTCAAATTCCTGGATTTTTTTGGCGGTTTTGAAACTGCATTTAGGTAGGTATGATTTACTTTTCAAATTGTAGGAATATTTTTTTGGCAGTTTTTGAAATTGCATCTAGGGTTTGCAACTTTCTATCGCTTTCATATTAGAGTTGAAAATGACTGAAATCTGGATAAACATAACCACAAAGGTTGCTCTCAATGGAAACAATCTCTGATTCAGTGCATTTCACAGTCTTTTAATTAAATTTCACTTCATCTCTCTCCTGAGAGAGAAAGATTTCTTAGTCCCGGTAAGACCTGCTGGCTTCAGCTCAGCTCATCAGCATAAGGATAATATGGCAGGCCACCAAAGGCCAGGCTAATCTTGCAGATTCTCACTTTACCCCCATAAGGACCACCCACAACTCCATGATTAGATTCCCATAGTATATTAGGTTGTACATGATCCATATTACAATGTCGGAGTATACCATCACTCCCTAGCTCAAACAATGTCAGCCTCGTCAAAACCCATTACTTTGTATGGCTCTCGGAAGCTGTAACTAAAAAAGCCACGTGGCCACATAAGTGACCACCATTGAAGCTTCCAAATAAATAAAGAACCCTATCCTGCCAGATACATGTTCCCCACCAACAAAACCACATGCCAACATACATGCATATTGTGGAAGCTTCCAGATAAACTCTAAAAATAAGCTTCAAATGTCAGCTTGTAGCTATATTGTAAAGACCACAGACCATAAAGCTCAGAAAATAGAGTTCCCCTCTTCATTGGAAGTATTAGTCACTCACAGAGGTCAAAGTATTTTCACTGGCAATGAATCGTATAATAAAAAATAAGTAATAGTTCTGTAGCAATCACCTGGGTAGAAAAATAAGTAATAATTCTGCACGCAGTCACCTGGACAAAACAACGATAGAGAGTAAGTGTTTGTGAATTGTTCCTATGTTAGGTTCTCTACTTTTCTCTTTGACTTGGTTTTACAATAAAACTACATTTTATTAATAGAAAAGTAAAGCCACCACAAACCCTATTTGCAAAATCTTTATTGAGTACAAGATTTAAATCATTTTAGGGTTTAAAAAAATCCAATTTTAATTGTTGTGCACTCTACCATTCTCTTGCTGAACAGAAAATAAGGATCTCGTTTTGATTGAAAGAAACCATTGGTCGCTAATAGAGATCAGAGACAACAGTACCAAGTTTAACTGTTTGTAAATTGTTCCTATCTTAGCTTTTGTGCATTCCTCTAAGTTCTTTGGCATGGCTTTACAATAAAACTATATTTTATTAATAAAAAAGTAAATCCAACACAAACCCTATTAGCAAAATCTCTATCATTGCAAATCCCAACTGTAAATGTTGATTAAGTCGAGACACCAACTATACATTAGAGGAGGGTTACAATGGCTGATTATGTCTATAGTCTATAGATACAGAAAAATTGGCTTTCAATTTCTGTGAACTATTTGGAGAACTCTGGCTACAATATAATACATGTTCTTGGAAACTTAAATTTTGTAGTGTATGGCATGATCTCAACAATGCTATGCTGTTAATTTTTGTATGGTTAGTATAGGTCCATATGAGGTACCTTTGAAATGAGAAAGTATTGAAAAGTATAACTTTTATGAACGCTTGACTGGACTAGTGGAACAAAACCTTGTGCTTGATGAATTGTTCAATAATGCACACTACTCTTGAAGTGTTTCAATTTGGTACTTACTAAGGGCTGCAAGTTTGAAGCAGATTTTGCATGACAGTGACCTAACAACTTAGAATTTTGGTACCCGACACACTGTGCATATTTTGCACACACAATCTCCCTGAAGACTAATCTACATATGCTCAATTATTGGAAATCTATAATCTGAAGTATGTGCTTTCACAAGGCAAAAAAGTGAAAGAGCGAAAGAGCAACTCATGGAATATGATTTTCTTTGTATGGTGGATATAGTAGCTAATCAGGTCACAACCCGCAATGCTCATTGTACAAAATGTCGAAGCATACAAAAGAAAAAAAAGGTCTCCAATTTTTATAGACTTGTGTAAATGGGTAAACAAGTACACTCACTAATCACCTTCTAATAATTTGAATTTGAAAGCATGCATGTTTCTATAAATTGTTTGACCACTTGAAATAGTGATAGAGCATCTCATTGAATAAGATTATTGTATTGAACACTGGCAACAACAGCTAACCTAACTGCAGCCTACAATGCTCATTTTTAGTAATCAACTCCCTTAAAGGTATTCTGGGCTGGAAAGCTTTACCTGTAGTTATATTAAAATGGAGTTGAAAATAATTATGCTTTATTTGAAACTAGCTATATATGTGTTCATTGGTTAAACAACTGATTTGAACCCTTGACCCATCTAAATCAATTGTATGCATGTTTTATTCTTCTTTATATCACTCTACTACTGCTATCACTACCCTCTTGCATTACCATTTATTGAACATATGTTGATAAGCATTTAAAAAAAGACTTGGAGTATATTCTATGCAATGTCATTCTTGCGAAGATAATAATCTTAAGTATGGTCTTTTTACTCTCACCATGAATCCCTATATCCAATTTCGATGCCTCTAGTGGTTCATATGCTTGAGACAATTAACAAAGTTATACTGGGTAGACCAAAAATATTCTAATCTCATTTTCTGAAAACTTTTTCTATCCTTCTCACCCTCTGCATTGGGTATCCTGTAATGATTGAATTCTACAATTTGTCACTTCTTTTGTTTTTCCTAAATACAATTAATCACTCTGTTTCCTACATTTCTATCAAATGATATAGCATTTCATTTTTGTATGAGTCTTCTATGACAATCTGCATAATATTTAAGTTCACTGGCTTAAGAAAGATGTTGGTAAACTTCAATCTATTCATATTTTACCAAAAGTGTCACAAGAAACAATAAACTTTCAAAAGCCACTCAAAAAGAAAAATATTTTATTTACTTTTAGGTATTTGTACCTTAGGAAATTTTTATTATGGCATTAATATTCATTTGGTTTTGCAGATAAAACTTACATTGATGTACAAATGCAATCAATTCCATGTGCTTTTCGATTGTATCTCTTAGGCATTGGTATGCATGTCTTATGATAAGAATGCCATCAAAAGAGTTTGTTGCATGCTTTTCTTATAAATTTGTTTGATATGATGAATTTAAAAATCATGTTTAATGTTGCATATGATTGTGTATCTGGATGCTAGTCAATGGCTTCCTAGAGGATCATCGAAATCTCTTTCTCAATTATGCAACTATACTTTTGAATTTTCTCTTTACAACCTCTCTGTTTATTGTTTACAACATCTCTGTTTCATTGAAATTTACTAGATTGCTTGCTGAAGTTGAAGCAATGATCCACATTAGCACTTAAATCTAGAGTTGTGAAGGAAGAGATCAAAATAGAAATAGAAAACAAAACAATAAATCCATGCTTCAACACAAAAACAAATTTTTTATTGATAATAATTCCTCAATCGATTACAATCATTCTTTTATTTATAGAAGATTTGAAATCCTTCTAGAATATCTATCTACTAGTCTATTATGCAAAGATAAAGTTTTATGATAGAAGTTGTGCATGCGTGGAGGATAGAAAAACTGATTTTTGAAGTTGTGCATGCGTAGAGGATAGAAAAACTGATTTTTGAATATTAAAGAAATTACTAAATTTAGTTTTATTTGTCTGTAGAGGAAATTAACATCTTCTAACATTCCTCCTTAATTTCTTCTATTAATAATCTCAGCTTCTATTATTCCTAAATTTTCTCTTAAATATTCAAAGTTTTCTCTCGGTAGTGCCTTAGTAAAAATAATAGCTAATTGATCTTCAGATCTATAGAATTCAAGATAGAATTCTCCATTATTGACCAATTCTCTAATGAAGTGATATCTCATATCAATTTGCTTGCTCCTTTGGTGAAAAATATGGTTCTTCGATAATGCGATTGCTGATTTGTTGTCACAGAACACTGGTGTAGGCTCCTCTTGTACTTTTTAATATATCCTTCAATATTCTCCTCATCCAGATTGTTTGACATGTTGCTGATGTTGTTGCTACATATTCAGCTTCAGCTGATTAAAGGGTCACTATAGGCTGCTTCTTTGATGCCCATGCGATTGCACTTGTACCAGAATGAAAGATATATCCGGATGTACTCTTCCTATCATCAATATCACCTACAAAATCACTGTCAGTATAATGAATCAAATCAAACTCATTAGTGGTGGAATATAAAATTCCACATCCCTTGGTTCCTGCAACATATCTCAATATCCTCTTTCCAACTTGCCAATGTGAGTCTTTTGGTGACTCCATGAATCTTGAGATTAAACTAACACCATACATGATATTTGGCCTTGTAGCTGTGAGATACATGAGACTTCCAACAAGCCTCTTAAACAAAGTTGGATCAACATTTGACCCCTTGTCCTCTCTGCTTAATTTTGTTCCTATTGCAACTGGGGTTGGTGCTGATTTAGAATTCAACATATTAAACTTCTTCAATACATCCTTGGCATACTTAGATTGACAGATAAAAATTCCTTTATCAGATTGAACAACTTCAATACCTAAGAAATATCTCATCAACCCCAAATCTGTCATTTCAAATTCCTTCATCATTGCTGATTTAAAAGTGTCTACAAACAAATTTCTAGTGAAAATCAAATCATCTACATATAAGCACACAACCAAAATCTAACCTTCTTTGTTAATCTTTGTGTATAGAGTGGGTTCATTACTGCTTCTACTGAAACCGTTGCTAATCATGTATGAATCAATCCTACTATACCATGCTCTAGGTGTTTGTTTGAGACCATAGAGCGTCTTCTTCAATCTATAGACCTTGTCTTCATGTCCATGCACTTCATAACCTGGTGGTTGTTTCACATACACTTCTTCTTCTAGAATACCATTCAAAAATGCAGATTTAACATCCATTTGAAAAATTTTCCAATTATTGTGAGCAGCTATTGCTAAAACCATTCTAACTGTATCAAACCTAGCAACTAGTGCAAATGTTTCAGTATAATCAATTCTATGTTGTTGTGCATAGCCTTTTGCTACTAATCTAGCCTTATGTTTATCAATTTCACCTTCTGCATTAAATTTGGTTTTATAAACCCATTTGACACCAATGCAATCTTTACCTTCTGGTAAATCCATGAGCTCCCATGTATGATTTCTTTTAATGGAATTAATTTCTTCATCCATGGACTTGATCCAATGTTCCTCCTTAACTGCTTCTTCAAAACACATACGATCACAAGAGAATAAAGAAAAATTTGAACTAAAATCCAAGCATTCTTCACCTTGTTCATATATTTCTATCAAGTTTCTCATTTTCTTACCTTTTGATTTAGCAAATGTAGGAGTTGTCTCATTACCTTCTTTTAGAGTGGGATGCTCTCCATGTTTTGATAATTGACCTTGAACAAAATTTCTTGGTGGAGTGCTTGGTCCTCCTTGATTTGGGTGATCAACATGTTCTTCTTGTCTTCTTCATTATTTGGTATTGGTGCTCCAATTGTGACTGATCTATCAATTTTTCCATCCCATGCTTCTTCCTCCTTAAATATGACATCCCTGCTTGTAATCATCTTCTTTGAAACTGGGTTATATAATCTGTAAGCTTTTGATTGCTCACTATAACCAATAAAAATACATTTTTCACTATTATCATCCAATTTTCTCCTTATTTCACTTGGAACTAAAACATATGCAACACATCCAAAGATTCTAAGATGAGATAAAAAATGTTTCTTACCACTCCATGCTTCTTGAGGGATTCTGTCTTTAACACTCTTTGTGGGACTTCTATTTAAAATGTATACAACACATGCTACTGCTTCAGCCCAAAAATCATTAGATAAATTTTTAGCTTTTAGCATACTCCTTGCCATCTCCATTATGGTTCTGTTCTTCCTCTCTGCTACACCATTGTACCTTGTTGTGAATTGTTTCTTGATCCCCTGATCTCTGCAAAAATCCAAAAATTCATTAGAATTGTATTCACCACCTCTATCAGATCTGAGTACCTTGATGAAGAGTCCACTTTGTTTTTCCAACATTGATTTGAACTCCTTAAATTTATAGAAAGCATCAAACTTCTCCTTCAAAAAATATATCCAAGTTTTCCTACTGAAATCATCAATAAATGTCATAAAATATAGACTTCCTCCTAAAGATGGGGTTTGCATTGAGCCACATATATCAGTGTGGACTAGCTCCAAAGGCACTCTTGCTCTATTTTAATTTCCTACAGGAAAGCTTTCTCTATGTTGTTTTGCCATTATACAACTTTCACAAGAATTAGTAGGTTGCATGATAGGTGGCAAACCTTTTACCATATTCTTCTTCTGCAATAAACTCAAGCCATCGAAATTAAGGTGTCCATACCTCAAATGCCAGAGCCATGTCTGGTCTAAAATTTTTGCCTTAAAATTAGCTTCCTCTATTCCATGCATCTGAAGGGGAAACATCCGGTTCTTGGTCATTTGGACCTTGGCAATCAACCTGTCACTAGGATTTCTATCCAAGATTGTGCAAACATCATTCTTAAAGAGAACTCTATATCCTTTTTCAATTAATTGACCAACACTCATTAGATTTTTTTTTAATCTAGGCACATAATAAACATCAGGAATAAACCTTTTTTCTCCATTTTTAGCCAACACGTTTATTACACCTTTCCTAATTACAGATACTATAGTATCATTTCCCGATTTTATTTCAGATTTCATAGAATCATCCAAATTAGAAAATAGTTCACTATGACTAGTCATGTGGTTACTACAACCACTATCTAAAAACCACACATCCTTAGATCTTTCTTGTGCCACATTGCATGTTACAAATAAACTACTTGAATTATTGTCAGATACATCTGAATAATTTGCTCCAGGTTTCTCAAATTCTTCCTGTTTCTTTCTACATTCATTAGCAAAATGATCATATTTCTTACAATAATAACATTGAATATTGGATTTATCAAACCTTGATGACTGTTCTTGAAATTGGTTTCTACCTCGTCCTCTATTATTGAAACTATGATTGGACTGATTGGTCCTTTCTCCTTGATCTATATTCATCTATCCACCTCTGCCTCTTTCTCTTCCTCTAGAATTTGATCTTCCTCTTCCTCTTCCTAATGAACCCTGTGCTCTGAAAGCATTCTCAAAAGAGGTATTATTGTTTCTATTCAATCTTGATTCATGTGTTAATAGAGAACCCATTAACTCATCTACTGATAACTGTGACAAATCTTTTGATTCTTCAATTGCTACAACTATAGAGTCAAATTTACTAGGCAAGCTCTTGAGAATTTTTTCAATCACCTTTTGATCTCTTAATTCTTCTCCATTAGATATAATTTGATTCACAACATTCAATACTTGATTCATAAATTGGTCTACAAACTCAAATTCTTTTATTTGCAAATTTTTAAAATTTCTCCCAAGAGATTGTAATTTAGCCACTTTCACCTTTGTATTACCTTGATAGGTTGTCTCTAGAGTCTCCCATGATTTCTTAGATCTTGTTGCTATCGAAACCTTAGGAAAGATTGACTCATCCATTGCTTGCTAAATTAAAAATAGGGCTTTTGCATCCTTTTTTTCTATTATCTTTAAGCTAATCTTTTTCTGCTTGTAGTAATCTCTGATAAGCTGCATCATCCTATGGTTCTACAAAACCTTTCTCTACCAAATCCCAAATATCTTGTGAGCAAAAAAAAGTCTTCATTTTAATTGCCCAAAACTCATAACTCTTGCCATTGAAGATTGGAATTTGAGGCTGAATTTGAGTATTATTTGTTGCCATGACTTGCTACAACAATCTCCTTTCTCTATCATAAAATTCTACACCAAAAAAATAATTTAGATTGCAAAAAGACTTTTAACCTTAGCTCTGATACCAATTTGAAGGAAGAGATCAAAATAGAAACAGAAATCAAAACAATAAATCCATGCTTCAGCACAAAAACAATTTTTTTTATTGATGATAATTCCTCGATCGATTACAATCATTCTTTTATTTATAGAAGATTTGAAATCCTTCTAGAATATCTATCTACTAGTCTATCATGCAAAGATAAAGTTTTATGATAGAAGCTATGCATGCGTGGAGGATAGAAAAACTGATTTTTGAATAATAAAGAAATTACTAAATTTAGTTTTATTTGTCTGCAGAGGAAATTAACATCTTCTAACATTGAAAGATGAACCAAATGCTTATTAACTCATCAATATTTTAGTGCTTACAAATGGATTAATTTTTATTAGAAGTCATAACAATATTATTAGTTTTCACTAAGGAGTTTTAACACGATAAAAGTTCAAGAGGAAAGTAAAAATCTCATTATCAAGGTTACAAATTAGGCTTGTTCTCGTATGTTTATGAACTATAGAATGGTTACCTTCCATTAGTCATAGGCTTTGTAGATTAGGGTTTGACATTTTGTTACAATTTAGAAAACTTTATTGTGAAAAAGATGATTCATATCATATCATATATATATATATATATCCCTCACCCTTAGATAAAGCTTAACAAAGACACAATATATCAAAATATAGTACAATAACAATCTAGATAGCCTTGCAGGAAAGAGAAACTATAAAATTCCCTAGCAAGGACTTTTTCAATATAAAACGGATACTTGTTTACACAACACAACCAATGATAATGAACGTTTCTATAAAACTTAAATTTGGAATCTCCTTTGTTTATTAAATGCATAGTATCTTAGATCATTTTTTATTACATAGTAGACGTGGATAATCATTATTCTTAGACATTAAATATTCCATAAAAGACCAAAGGAGGGGAATATCTGTTATGGTGAACCTGATGATTAAACTGTCGTTGTCGTTGTAGGATTACAGGTACTGCCAAACTTGATATAGATGCCTCTAAGAACTGCATTAACTTTCAATGAATTAACCAGAATATGAATATCATTCGATCAAATTCTCTGAGTTTCTATGGTGTGCAGAATGCTATCAATAGCTTCCCGATCCTCCACGCATTCACATCAAACTCTATTCCACACCAATTTCCTGCGTGGCTCTGCTAGCTCAACACCCCACTACAGAGATAGCCGTTTTCACACTTCAACCCGTTATTGGGTTTCCGAGACACGGAGGCAGTGTTCACTATCGCTGTGCGGGATTCACATGCGCGAAAAGGTTATGTGTCTTAGCATCATTGCCATTTCCAGTCTCTACTCCCTCATGATAGCTTTTGCTGACTCATGTGTATGAACACGCATACTCGCTACTTATACCGTGAACTCTCCCGACGGACTACTCTCTGCACCTTCAATAATGTTTCTTTTCCAAACCATGAGACTAATAGGCCAGCCAATGGCCAACGAAAGGTTTATTTTCCTCGAGGTGTGTAACAACACACACAGGTTTCAAAGCTTCTTCTCCAAGCCTATTGGTTTCAAACTCACGGGAGGCTTTTAATCACCAAACAAGTTGGTTTCATTTCCCGTAATAGTTAAGGATAATTATGATGTAAACTTTATTCATCAATGTGTTAAAAATATTAATTATTTATATCAATCTAAAGCTAGGATATTAATATAAAATAATTAATATTGTTTCATATTTACTTTCCACAATTTAATTATTGGGGAACATTACACTCTCCCCTGCCCAATGTTGCTTGCCCACAAGCAACTACAATCCAGGATGTTGAAGAATCTACTCATTTTCCCAAGTAGCATCATCTAGTGGTAAATTATGTCATTTAATGAGATATTCCATGATTGTCCTATTCCACAAATGTCTGTCTCAGGTATCCAAAATCACTTCAGGTATCATTTCTAATTTCCCTTCTTCATCCAGTGGTGGTAGATTTTTTGAAACTGTCACTTGCTGATCCAAAGCTTTTTTGAGACAAGATACATGGAATAGATTATGTATTCTACTTTCTACAGGTAAATCCAGTTCATATTCCATTGCACCAACTTTTCAAACCACCTGGTACGACCCATAAAATCGAAGCTTCAATTTCTCAACCCCACTATTCTTGAGGGATGACTGCCTATAGGGTTGTAGTTTGAGATACACCAATTCTCCAATTTCAAAATGTCGCTCAACACACTTCTTGTCCGCATAAATTTTTTGTTGATTTTGAGCATATTGCAAATTTTCCTTAAGTGCTTTCAATATATCTTGGCATTCCTAAAGCACGTCACGAGAATTGGGTACATTACTCTGATCAAAAGCAAGATCAATAAAAGATAGTGCATCATATCCATATAATGCTCTGAAAGGAGTCATAACGATAGATATATGATAAGTAGTATTATAATAGTATTCACCCAAATATAACCAATGAACCCAAGCTTTCTGATGTCCAGATACATAATTATGAAGGTATCCCTCATCCCACTTGTTTACTATTTTGTCTGTCCATCGGTTTGTGGATGATAACTCATATTGTGATTCAACTCCATACCTGTCAGTCCGAACAGTTCCCCCAAAATATACTAAAAAATCTGCTATCGCGATCGCTGATTATATTTTTTGGTAAACCATGTAAGTGGAACACCTCTCAAAAGAATAGTTTTGCGAGTTGGACAACTGTGAATTCTGTAGTGATAGATAAAAAATGTGCAAATTTAGTTAATCTAGATCAACCACAACAAAAATGCAATCTTTACCTTGAGATCGCGGTAGGCCTGTAATGAAATCCATTGATATACTTTCCCATTTCTGTTTTGGTATAGGTAAGTATGCTCTGCTTTATTTTGTTGGCAAGTAGTGCATTCTTTGACATAACGTAGAACATCATTTTTAAGTCCTTTCCAAGTGAATCTTTCCCTTATCTGCCGGTAAGTTTTGAAGTATCCGGGGTGCCTTGCTAAAGGAATATCATGCACTGATTGGAGGATTTTCTCTTTCAACTTTGATCTTGGGGTCAAGAAAATCCTGTCCTTGTAATAGATAATATCATTTACAACCTTATATTTATCATCTTGTATATTACCATCTAGCAACTCACAGGCAAAAGAATCCTTAGAATATTCAACCAGCAACAAAGATTTCCAATCAGCTGTTACTACAGATAATGCATTTATTTCAGGCCTTCTAGATAGTGCATCTGTAACAACATTGTTTTTACCTTTCACATATTGAATTTTAAAATCATAAGCTTGGATCTTACTGATCTATTTTTGTTGTCTGTAATTCAAGTCTTTTTGTCCCAAGAAATATCTCAAACTATTATGGTAAGTTCTGACTACAAATTTTCCACCAACCAAATATTGTCTAATTTTTGCCAATGCGTGCATGATGGCCAACATTTCTTTGTCATAAATAGAATACAATTTCTCTAGGTTACTAAGTTTCCTGATTTCATATGCTATAGGATGTTTATTTTGCATTAAAACAACTCCTATTCCCTCACTAGATGCATCACATTCCAAGACAAAAGGCTAATTAAAATCGGGAAGCGCAAGTACTGGGCAAGAACTCATTACCACTTTTAGTTTCTGAAAAGATTGTTGTGCCTCCTCAGTCCATCAGAATACCCCCTTTTTGGTAAGATTTGTCAACGGTGCCCCAAGCTATGAAAAACCTCTGACAAATCTCTTGTAATAACTGCATAACCCAAAGAATCCTCATAGCTCTATAAGAATTTGTGGTAGTGGCCAATCCAAAATGGCACTGATCTTTTCCTGATGAACTTGTACCCCTCTAGCACTGATCATATGCCCTAAATACAAAATTTTTGTCATCCCAAATTCACATTTAGAAGCCTTTGCATAAAGTGATTGAGATTCCATAATACCAAGAACTATATCAATATGTTTCAAGTGTTCTTCACAATTTTTGTTGTAAATCAATATATCATCAAAGAAAACTAGCAAAAATTTTCTCAACTGTTTGTTAAAGGTATGATTCATACAAGACTGAAATGTTGCCAGTGCATTTGTTAAACCAAACAACATAACTAAGAATTCATAAAGACCATAATGACAACGAAAAGCAGTTTTATGAATATCTTGATCTCTTAACTTAATTTGATGATATCCTTACCTCAAATCAATTTTAGAAAAATAAAAAACACTATGTAATTCATCTAGCAACTTGCCAATTCAAGGAATTGGATACCTGTTTTTTATTTTCTTGTTAAGAGCACGGTAATCTGTACACATGTGAAGAGTTACATCCTTCTTTTTGACTAGTACTACTAATGATGCAAAAGAACTAGAACTAGGTCTGATATGCCCCATGTCCAACAATTCCTTAATGGCCTTTTCTATTTCATCTCTAAATGTTTTTGGATGTCTGTAAGGAGTTGTGATAACGAGTTTGGCACCTTCTTCTAATTCAATGGCATGTTCAAATTCTCTATCAGGTGGAACGCCTGGAGGTATATCACTGAAAACCAGATTATGTGAATCTAATACTTTTAACAAATCATCTTGATAATGTTTAGATTCAAATCCTGATACCTTGTTCTGAATTAAACAATGTGAAGACCATGCCACATCCCCATGTCTGAAAATAGCCTCCATTCTTTTATCACTAACAAACCTGAGACCACCATTAGACATACCTCGCAGCACTACTTTCATATCATCAATCTTAAAAGAAAATTCCAATCTTTTAAAACTCTAAGTGTATTCATCTAATGTTTCCATCCATTGAATGCCCAAAACAACATTTGTATCAGCCAAATCAATCACGTAAAGGTCATCAGTAATAGTATAATTGCCAAGAGTAATACTCAATTTAGGAACTTTATGAGTACTGGACAAACTAGTTCCACTTGCTACTCTAACATCGAAACCTTCGTGTTTTTCAGTTTGCAATCCACGTTTTTCCACCAGAGCTGCATCTATAAAATTATGAGTAGAACCACTATCAAGCATGACAACCACACACTACCCATTCAAAACTCCTCTAACTCTGAAAATATTATAATGAGGTGTTCCTATCATAGATGCTATTACCCCTTCTCCATGTTTAGTGCTTGTCCCTGATTCTATGTTATGTGGTGTAGGTTCTATATTAGGTTCAACATTCTCTTCATTGTCACTATCTGACATAACCTCGATGTAATGAATTTTTCCCTTTCCTAAACATCTATGTCCTGGCTGCCATGATTCTATATAGCTGAAACATAGTTTTTCCCTTCTTAGTTCTTCTCTCTCTTCTTTATCTAACTTGTTTTTAGAGACATTATCTTTATTGAAAGGTTGTTTGTCATTTTCAGGTTCTGGTGGTGCTTTATTAGAAAATTTCCCTTTAGACAATGGTTCCAATTCTCTTGCTCTTTTAATAGTTGTTTGTAAAGTAGGAGGGTTCAAGGACTTAACCCAACCTTTGAGTGAATCTGACAATCCATCTATGAATATCACAATTTTGTGTCTCTCTGAAATTTCAGTTACTAAAATTGTCAATTTTTCAAATTCAGAGATGTATTGTTCAACAGTTCTATTTTATGTTGTATTGTTCAACAGTTCTATTTTATGTTTTCTTGCATTTATCTTATATGTATATTAAAAAATACTAAATATTTTTAATAGAATATAATGTTGAGTATGTTTATATTTTGGAAAAGAGAAAAATAATTATTTAATTTAATTAATTTAAATATAATAAAAATTATTTAAGTTTTTAGTATATTTATTTGAAAAATTAAAAATTATTTAAACAAATATCTATTGTACTTTATTTAAGATTTTTTTGATTTTTTATTTATAAAAGTTAAATTTAAAAACTATTTTATTATCCATTTAAGATTTTTTTACTATAGATTTATTTTTAAATAAAATTTGATTCTAAAAATATTTTTTTAACATGATTATGACATGATGTTTGATTGATATCACTAAAAATAATAAAATAGTTAAGAGTAAATGTGAAGAAAGTAAAATTATATTATAAATGATATAAACTAAATAATGTGGAACTGATAAGTTTATGTTAATAAAATTTATATATTAAAAAAATTAGATATGATTTTTATAAATTTAAGACATTAATTTGAATTGATGATTTTTTTTCTAATGAGGTCAAGAAATTATTGTAAATTTCACAATCATAATAATTAAGTGACCTTAGTTTTTAGTTTTTAAAATGTATAATGGTTGGGCTAGTCAATTACCCTTTTTATCTGTGTCTTGGGAATATGAGACATATATTTTGTGATTGCATATCTATTAAGAAGCAATATCTATAGTTGTGTTTAAAATTTTTCCTTCCATCCTGTACCAT
This sequence comes from Cryptomeria japonica, assembly GCF_030272615.1. Lineage (NCBI taxonomy): Eukaryota > Viridiplantae > Streptophyta > Pinopsida > Cupressales > Cupressaceae > Cryptomeria > Cryptomeria japonica. The sequence continues at coordinate 12,572,144 of NC_081415.1, read as the reverse complement.
GAACTTAATTAGAAAGAAGTTATCTTTGGTTTTGGCATGCATAACAATGTTATTTTTGACTCTATTAGACAAGTTATTTTAAAGCATATTTGGAAAGCTAGATGTTATGTAGTGTTCTTGTAAAAACTTTCATAAGACAACATGCACTTTAAGACTTTGCTCTAACATTTTTGTACAGGTGACCTTTTTATTTTCTCAACCCCAATGTAAGAAGAATACAGAAGCTATGGAGCAACTTAAAGAGCAGGCATTACAATTTAAGTTTAATAACAATCTTTGTCAATGTAAAGTTGTTTAATATATGGAATGAATATCTCCCTTAGCGATTTAGTGACTTCTTTGTACTCTTCGTCAAACAATGTTTTATTTTCTTCAGGTACATGTTGGTAGCTTTCATTCTTTATAATTGCATTGATTCTATATATATATATATATATATATATAAAGTAAATTTAGTACTTTGAATAAAAAAAACTCAACTTAATTATCTTGAAAATCTAATATATGGAGAGTAAAAATGATTTACAACAAAAATTTTATTGTTAAATTATTTTTAAAATTCAAATTTACACAAAATATCATAGTATATTTTAAATATATAATTAGCTATTGAATCGAGTATTGTACAACATAGAATTTTTCTTTCAAAAAACTAGTCATTCTTGTTATGTAATCACATTAGATGAAGACTCAAAAATCAAACAAACTAAAAAAATGTATTTAAATTTTTGAATAAATTGTTCATGTTTGTTTCTATGGCCAAGAGATGTATGATTCTCTCTCGCGCTTTAAGGTGATCTTGATAATAAAAGATAATTTGGTCATTTGTGTTTTCCGAGTCCACTTTCGTACTCTTTTTTAATTTATTTATACAACGATCTTGGAAATAAAAAAATAGTGTGGTTTTTCTTCTCTTTTTTAGAGACTTATTGGTTTGGATTTCATCACCAAGTGTTGATAAAAGTTCATTTTTCAATGAGCTATATAAATTCCTCCAAGGAGCTATCATTATTGGCTAAGTTTATGTGTATTTTTAAGCACATTATAAAGAGAAGTGGTTTCACCCCATCAATGTCCAAGCCTGAAACAAAACCCTTGTATAAAAATTTTGAGTCTCATATATCAAAGATATGGGATTCATTTCATTGATCCTTTTTAAGAGATAGATTAGAAAGCCATCAGCTATATGCAACCTTTTTACGTATTTATAAGTAATTATCCTTAGTAAATTATCATATAAGAGATAGATTAGAAAGCCATCAGCTATATGCAACCTTTTTACATATTTATAAGTAATTATCCTTAGTAAATTATCATATTGGAGGCTATGATCTTAGAGATGAAATAGTGGGCTATGAGAATGGTCTCAATCCTTTGTAGTTGGTACTAAAAAATATTAGAACAACACTATTTCTAAACAAGATTAGTATGTTGGTGATCATAGATGAAGCACTCTCCTCTCAAAAATATAAATTGTTTTATGTTTTCTTCATCTTACTCATTTGTGTAAAACTCATATAAAATTGAAAATAAAAATCTAAAATAAAAGTTGAAATAAACTTTAAATGGTGCAACTATAAATGCCAAACTTGAACACATGACTAAATTTCATTGAATTAGTACTTCATATTTATTTATCATATTACCCTTCCACCATTTTTATCCTTGAATACTAAAAACCATTGTTATTTTCCCTACCAATCGTCACATTAATTATCAATAGTATCAAATCAAGTACCCCTTCTATAAATATTCAACTCCTCCTTTAACTCAATACACCACTTTTCACATTTATTTCCATTGGACACTCTTTTCTAAGCCATATGCCACTTCATCTACCACTTCAACTCCACATCCTTTATATTCCTTCCTACACTCAAGTGCTTATGAAAGCATCCCCTGTTAGGGCTAAATCCCCTTAAAATCCTGTCATTCCTACATCTTACCTCCTTCTCCCCTATTGACCAAAACCCCACTTTTATGTCCATCATTTACCACTCCTTACTAATAATCATCATATTCGACATCCCATCATTCTCCAACATACCCCACTTCTCCACTATTTTTATCCACTTAGGATGATTTTTCCCTTTCACATGTTCTACATGGAAGTTACAATGAGAACCAAAAATAAATAAAAATTTCAACACTATACTAAATTATTCTATGAAAAATCACATTAAATCTAGATCTACACATGATCATAGTACCCTCTTATTATTACATGACTTGTTATAGTCCATTTCCACCTAACTTGAAGGACATTCTCTTCCCTTGTGTGAAAACAAAGAGATCCAACCATTCATATATACAAATTTTATCATCCTTTCTCTTAGATTATCTCTACGATTACCACATTCTATAAAAAATATTCCCACAAGTCACTTAAAGAATATATATGTGTTCCTTACCACATGGATCCATCACTACATTTGATATCATTTTTAAGGCATCGGGAGGAAAGCTTGAGGTTGATGTGCTTTTAGACAACAAAATTTTGATTGAAAAATGACACTCTTACCTTTTTCTTTTATTTTAAATGGTTATAACTATTTTTTATTGGAACCATATTGAGTGAAAAGGTTTTTGCCAAAATAGTTTATTCCGTGTAGATGCCACATGGTTTTGGATGAAATCTTTTTGGGTGAAAATATTTTGGTTAAACTTTTTTTTGGTCAAAAGTGTGACATAGTTGTGAACTTTCACTCATTTCTTAGCTGTGCGACCAAGAGTGAGTTTCAATAAATGAAGACTATTAAATTTTTGCACATCAATATTTTGATCTAGAAAGTCATACACAATGTAAGGATCCTAATTTAGATGATGTTCATTATCCTATATTACACAGATTATGTCTTTCTAGATCCTATTTATAATTTCAAACTTTCTCTATTTAAAAAAAAAATGATCTCTACAAATGTTTGATTCCTCCTTCCAATATTTTTCAAAACCTTAATGACAATACTAGATACCTTTTATCACACATGCACACTTATATAGGTTTTGACTATTGAGTTGGTATTTTTCACAAGTATTACCTTGACAAAGAGCATACATCACACATGCACATGAATTATGTGTTGATTGTTAGGTAGTTCAAATGCACTAGAATTTAAGTGTACAAAAATGTGGTGTATTCCTTACATGATTTGTAATATATGTATTTTTTCTTTAAATATACATACATATTTATCGAATCATGGGACATGTAGAAAGATGTGAGGACTAAATAACTTGGTCACAACCAATTTTTGGCCCATATAATACATAATTATAATGCATGCTCATATTTTTTCTAATATAAAAATCTGACTACATGTAGAGTTCAAGATCATTTGAATTCATCCTCTCAACACCCTACAACAAATCATAAGATAAGGAAATCACACATCCATTTTGTATTTGACCAAATTGTCACCAAACTACAACCACAATGTACCTGAGGTTCAGGTAGATAGTCCATTATTTTTTTACTGTAAAAAATTAAACAAATTAATTTTTTTTATAAAAATCTCATTTTATGTATTTACAAATACATTGGTAAAGAATAACTACAACAAAGCCCTTCAAAAATTCCTTTACATCCTCCCAAGATGGTAGAAAAAATCCTAGGTTAAATAGAAAATAAGAAATAACTTCAAACATTGATAAAAAGGTTAACGAATTTATGTGGAATAACCTCCCATTTGATCTACCCTTGCAAATTCATTGGCATTTATCATCTCTCACATAGATTTTGTAGGTGGCCAAAATTATACCTAGTAAAATAGGAGGGGAGAAGAAAGAATATTTTAAGTTGAAAAATTGTAATATGAAAAAGTAAAAAAAAAAAGATTAAAATATTATTTGTATGCATTATTTGTTGACATGCAAATTACTGTGCCCCTACTTAGCACTTGTAATATGTTCTCTATAATAGATGCATTAGTTCTATCACCATTATAATAAGTGGTGGACCATTTTTTACCACCCTCTATACAACAAGAAAGAGATCTTTTAGTACTTTCAGTGAAAACTCTATTGCACATCTTTCCTTGATGAGATCCTAAACTACTTCGACATGCAAGAGTTATAGGGTACAGATGGGGGATCTACACTAGATAGAGAGGGGGGACATCATGTCCAAGAAAATTATTGAAGACACCTTGCTATTCCAACATTTAATAGTTATGATCCCTTTGATTGTGAAGCAGGGTGTTAAGGTTGAGACCCTATAGTCCATCAACTCACTCATTCAAACAATTTTATAGAATATTCAACCTTTAGCATAAGGTGATGAGGGCGAGGTTTCCAAATATTGATGTTTACCTCATGTTTCTTGATATTGTAGTTCTCTTTGTGATTATGGGTCTGAGGATGAATGGGATGCATGTAGCCAACATCAGGGCACATTCATATTAAATAAATTGGCTTTCACAAATGACATTTTAGATTCAACTTTTGGCACTGATAGATAGGTAAATTTGAATAAGGTCAGAATTCAATGTATCATACTTTATTTTAAAATATAGAGTAACTAAACTACTAATTTGATTTTAATAAAATTTTAGGTTCAAATTGTTCACCCTATGTTTTGTGACCCTTCCATTCTTGATTACACAACCATTTCGAGTCCACAACTATATAATTAGTAATAAAATTGTAAATATAGTACATGTAAATATCTTTACCCAATATGAATGACAATATTAAAATACACATTGGATATAAAATAGGTGTATATTGAGACTTTGACACTAGGACCTATTAGTAAAAGTGGTCATACATCTTTCACTAAGGTAAGCTTGACTATTTTTAATCATTATGTTTGTAAAATAATGTTACATAGATTTTAGTATTTTATAATGTTGCACATGCATTTTAGTTGATGAAATAAGGTCATACTCTTTCCAGCATGCATAGAACAATGGATGATGGCATTACCACAATTGTATTATCTTCAATGCATTTAATAGTGAGCCAAATTAGGAAAATTTTGATATTCTAGTTTTTGTTTTATCCCACATGAATGATATTTATCTAGATGGTTTAATTTGTTTCTTGATGTTTATTTCATGCACCTACCCCTCAGATGCATGAGGAGAGGAAACAATTTCTTCAAAAATATTATGAGATGGAGACAAGTGATTATTCCCTTATTTGTTATTCTATGATTCAATTTTTATATATAAATTAGTATACTTTTTATTGTGTTAGGTGGAACTCCAAAAATGTTTAGCGAGGAAGCTAAGTCAACAAACTAGAAAGCAATCATCATGTTTTCCTATCTATCCACTTGACATGAAGAGGTGGCTAATGATCACTTCCCTTTTCATAGAGGGAAGTGATTACATTATGATTGTTGTATGCCTATATGAAAGTTTTGTAATATTTTTATATTGCAGACATGTGGAATTGTATGTCTATATGTATTTATTATAATTATCTTATATAGCTTTCTTCTACATATATTATAATTTTATTGACATATACCATTTTTTGCCTATATGGGAATTTATTTAATACAAATTTGATTAAGCAATGTTATCAATGTCATTTTATTATTTTATAAATTATTATTAGATGATACACATTTGATTGATTTTAGTTTATAATCACCATAAATATGTCATCCTACTATCTAATTTGATAGTTTTAAATAAATCTTAAGGAAATTCATCCTTAAATGTTTCAAGAATTTGTGATTTACTCCTTGTTTCAATTGATCTTTTTATTTCTCTTAGATTTTCATGTGTGATGTCATTTGTCTATGAGTTATATTCTTGATATTTATTCATAATGAGATGTTTAAGTGCATACTTATGGAGTAATAAAACATCCGATTCATTCAAACACTAAAAAAAATATTGGAAATACATGTGGCATCCAAAGGATAAAGTAAAATTATTAAACAATGCACTTTATGTCATGTGTTGAAGCACAGGTAATTCAATTTAGAAATAGACTATAGAGCCATATATATTATGATATAGATTACCTTAATTTGAATGTAAACTTACTCATGCACTTTGTAAGTGTTTCTTTAAGCTTATCCCACTTCCTTTTTTGGTCCTAGTCCATTTTCTTGCATTTCTTTCAAGAATTTTTTTTTATTTACAAGTTTAAAAGTTCTCAAACTTACTAAAAATCTAACATTATTCAAAATTTTCTTAATTCTCCAACAAAAGGAATAAACAAATGGAATAAAGGAGTCATATTCTTAGCAAGTTCATAAGTTCTTCAATTGACTAGAATTTTAACAAGAGGAATGAACTTCATAATGCCAATGTTCTCAAATAGTCTTAAATTGATTGAAGGGCCAAAGTGAGAAATAAGAAAACTAGAAGGCATAATAAGATATTAATGAATTTTAAATTTCCATAAATCATTGAAAGGCCTATAGGGTTCAAGAAAAGATAAAAATGCTGATAAGTAAAGAATATGGGATGTTGAGGTGTTCAAAGGTTCTTGAACTTTATAAATATCTATCATAATTCAAGAGGGTGCCATAACTCTGACATCTAGCTAGGTCCTAAGGTTATTGATCTCTCTAAAACCTTAATTCCCACCCTTATCCATCTACTTCATCCATTCCTCTCTAGGTCAAAATATTTGAATGAAATTGTAACCTTGGAACCTAGTACCAAGATCTATGTTCCCCTTGATGTCCTAGTTTGAGAAATTCCTATTTAATATCCTCTTTTGTCACTTTTATCCTTTCTCCATCTCTTCAATTATCCCTACATCCCTATTTCCTTAACTCATATCTAGGGAAAATACCCTCATATAAGCCTTTTACCTTGAAACTATGTCTACCCAACCTTTTTAACCCCACACCTTTCATTCCCTCATTTCCTCTTATTCATTTGTGGATCTCTTCTTCCTATTGTGAACACATCCATAAGTACTTCATAGACCTAGAATCTCACAACACACCTACAACAAATAGTAAAAAATAATTGGTACTATATTTCACCTACTCACCTATACTTCAAGATAATAGATAAACTTTAAAATAATTGTGAATCTCCTAAAACATGGGGTGTCAACGTTGTATCTTATTGGGGATATGTGTCTCTGACAAGCACAACAAGAATACAAATCTCTCAGAGTAGACTGAAATTGGGAAGATCAAGGAACTAGGACTGACACACAAAAGAGAACACAACTATGTACATAATGAAACACATATTCAATGACATGTAAACAAATATATGTTATAAATATGGTACACACAAGACTTACCACTTCATTTTGAAGGTTAGACCCTGCTTGAATACCCATGACACATGGCCATAGAAAAAATCTTGCATTTGTTTGCCATTATCAAAGATAAGTCTATAGAGGGAGTTGTTACCCAGTTGCATCAAATGAGGTGTTATGTATACATGCACCAACTTAAAAATGATTCCAAAATAATGAAACCATAAAGAATAGGTGTAGACCTATAACTCAGCATACTATGCATGTACACAATAACATGCAATTTTTTTTTAATAAATTGGGTCAACATTAAAAGCAATAAAACTCATATGAAGAAGTGAACTTAATTCACACATGAATACTATTTTCATATCCATTCACCTTCATATTTGAATTGATGGCAAAATTAGATAACTCCAATTTGCATGGAAAAGAAAATTGTCCTTGATCACATTGCTAAATTATGCCAAGAATAACTTCCTCCAACAAATCAAACTATAAAAATTGAAGCTTCAACATAGTATCAAGTTGTAAAACATGTTGATCTTTCATATGAAAAATATTTTGTTTTTAAAAAATGTTCAGAATTATATTTTTATCCCAAGTGAAATATTCAAGTTCAAGCATCCCATCATCTTGAATGTAGAAAACAACATCTTCATCACAAAAGAAATATTTATTTTATTTTATTTACCTTTGGTATGACACAAAGCTAACATACCTCACTGTCATCTATGTTATGCAATCTTCATCAAGAATCATTTGATGAGTTATGAGGGTCATGCAATCTTCATCAGCATATATTTGCTACAAAAATATGTCTGCAAAGAAAACTATCAATAATTTGTTCCTTCTAAAAGTTAAAAATTTGATTCATATGAGGACACACAACTTTAGCATCTATTTTCTTGACAAATGAGCTCAAAAGCATGTCCTCAATGCAATTCACCTCAACAAAATAAAGTTGCTCAAATCCAAGCTCTTAAAAATATCTTATTTCAAAATCTTCAATGATAGAAGCAACTAAATCATACACACCCTTGGAATCCTTTTTGTCACTTTGGAAAAAGGATTGTTTAAGTCTAAACATCATCTAGGTCAACATAATAAGGAAGGATATTGTTGACCCTTTTCTGTCAACTTAGTTGCAGATCCAATATGAGAAATTCAAAGTTTTTGCATAACTTGTGTGTTATGCGCACTTGCATAACCTATGTGTTATGCGCACTGTATTGGCAGCATGCAGAGGAACCTTTTATTTTTTGGCTCCAAAATCTATTTTTGTTTTGACTGTCGGTCGGTCAACTCACTTAAGCTTACTGGCTTGAGGCCGATGGGGTCATTGGTAAGTGGTTCCTCCTTTGGTTTCCATCAGCTAGCGGTATTCGCTATCACTATGTCGCATCTGACAGTAGTGCTTCTATTTTATGTTCCATGTTCTGATCTTCTATTTTTGACTGACAACACGATAAGCGATGGTGGGACCTCCATACCATGTTATTTGTGGGGCCCAGTTACAAAAAGGACATCCCTATTTCACGGTGAAAGAGAAAGTGGACCTAGCTTGCCACGTTGTACATCTGCGCTCATGGATTTTCACTTAAAGGGGATAGAGGTGGATGGTCTTCTCGCTATCTCGCACAGGGAGATGAGCAAGTGGCAAATGCCTTTTTGGCCTAACTTTCCAAGCTGCTGAATGCATTTTTGGGTCTTTTCGAACTACCTAGTCTCAACGAAATGTGGGGGGGCCTCCCTGCTATCCTGCAACAAGTTAATGGAGGTCACAAAGACCATGTGGGGTAAGAGAAACAAAGAACAAATGGCTTCCCCACCACCTTGCAACAGTTTTCAAGGAAACAGTTTGGTCATGCAAGGTAGAAACACATGTTGTGGGTGCTCCCCACCATCTCGCAGGGCAAAGACAATCAATTCAAGGGTCTCTCAAGGTAAATTGTGGGTTGTTCGGATAGTCATCCTGCCACCTTGTGATAGTTTTCAAAGGTGCAAAGGGACTATGCGGGGTAACCAAAGCAGAGAGAATACAATGCCCACCACCCCGCAATAATTTTCAAAGGGTTAGTGCGACCTTGTGGGGCAAGTAATTATCTCTTCCTCATCATCTCATGAGAGATTTTGATGTAGAGATAGGGTCATGCAGGGTAAATGACAAAGGATAAGGGTGCTCCCCACCATTCCACAGTTGATTTTCAAGTTTCAAAGGGAGCTAGCGGGGAAACAATGGCGATAGGGATAGATCTGTCCTACCATGTCAGACAATAAATCGAATGCCACATCAGATCCTATCAATTTTGTGGGGCTAGTTGGCCCAACTCTCAGATGAAAGGGCATTTTTGGCCAACTTTCATGCAACAGGGTAAGTTTTCTAATGTTTGGTCGAAAGGCTATGTCTTGCTGAACTCTAACCTGTTGGGTCCAATCCAATGTGTGACACATCTTCAACCATTATATCTTCATAAGAGCCCAATTGAACGACCATGTTTTAAAGATCAATTGAGATTTTAGGGAGAAACTTGGTGAGATCTCGCGTGAGATGGTAGATCCGACAGTCGATTTTCAATTTTCTCAGTGGTCGTTGGAATTCTATTTTGCTTGGTCGGCACTTGATTTAAGATCAGTTCTGAATCCAACTGCTAGATCTTTGTGCCATTACTCCAAAATTGATGTGTAGGATTATTTTGGATTCCATCCATGCCTCTTCATTGTAGAAAGAATACTTTTTGCTTGCATATGCCATCTCAGATGCATCATTAACAAAGATTTCCCCTTTCTGCAGGGATATTTTGCTTCTCCCCGGGATGATGGACTTTTTTCAGAGTTGTCCTGACATGCCATCAGATCCTTGATCTAATCTTTTTCTCTGCTCTAATATATTGTAACCTAACCCTAAGAGGGTTAGGGTTCCCAACTGTGGTTTTCAATTTTGAGTTATGCCTCAGCTATAAAGGCAATTTTTGTATATTTCCTTAAGATCTTTTTTCCTTTTCTCTTGTAGAATTTTTATGTCTCCCTGCAACTATAAATTTTGCCTCTACATTAATACTAGAACTAGCTTGTTTTTCTTCCTTTTAGTTCTCATAATCTGTGTAATGATTTTACCTCATTATCTGAATGCATTCTCATTTGTTTTCTTGAGTATGTGTGATTGTGTTGATCCCTCTTAGAACTTCATTTGTGAGCTAAGCACAACTCCTTTTTATTTTCATAAGAATACCTTCACTCATGCTTAGGGAGATAATTAGGATGTAAATCTATGCATGTTTTAGGTAGTTTCTATTGATGTTCCATGAATTCATATGCAGGAAGATCACAATTTCAATCTAGGTCCAAACCCCCTTCCCCCTCTTTCAGTATCCCTTTCCTCTTTCTCCATTTTCCTTGTCAGATTAGTAGATTAGACTTTCATGTGTTGGATTGTTCCAACACTTTTCCTCAGATTGAAAGGAAAACGACCTTCTCTAGAGATTCAAACTCACAACAGTACAAGGTCCCACACTTGGGAGGTTGTTTCCATGTTTCACAAGGTTGATCATCACAGGGTGTAACTTTTGTGACAATAGTTTTTTCACATGCTCGATGGGATAGACTGAACTAGTTCTATTTCAAGTTTTCTTATCTTTTATTGATAGTTGGTGTGTCTATCAGTAATCTCAGCCTTTGGAGGCAACATCCTACATACTTGATGACTCTACAAAGAAGAAACCTACTGGTTAATGCAGTCCAGAACTCAAGCCAGCTGAAGAATTAGTGTGTTCTTTAGTCCTAGCCTTTGGAGGCAACATTTCTTCAAGCACCTGACTTCAAACAAATCTTGGTGATCTTGGTATGTCACCTTTTTCTCTCTGGTAGAGAAGATCTTTTTTCCTTTTTATAGCATTTAATGTAACAAATATCATCTTTAATTCTTAAATATGAGCTCCTACAATGGGTGTAACTTCTATTCACCCCCCTTTTTTGAAAATACCAATCAGCCTCCCCTATTCTATCAACATGACCAAACTAGGACTGCTCCTATTTTTAACCCAAATACCTTTGCTCCAACAAGAAGTGGGAATTTTTATAATGAGCTTACCACCCACCCACCCCTGCTTTGCTTCCCAATCAGCTCCAAAGTGATGAAGTGGCTTCTATTGTTGAGATAAAAATCATGATACTCAGTTTCAAATAGCAGATTGATGAGGTCAACCAACAACTCTAGGAGTAGTAGGAGGAGAAGGCTTTTACCAACAACAACAACAGTAAGAGGAGATTTCTTATCAGGCTCAAATACAACAACAAGAGTTGGGATCCTAACAAAAACATGAGGCATTTCTTGTAGAGCAACTTACTTCTGAAAGGCAAGAGGAAATCAGATAGTTGGCACAACACTTGAGGTTAAAATCATGCAAGTAGAGGCCTCTGCTCCTATCCCCCGTAAAATATGATTTCCAAGTTTCAGACAGGGGAGATCTCCTAGATCTATTGAGGAGCTTGTCCTTTAACAGATCCACCCTTACATTGAGCCTATCCAGGAGAGCTCTAATTTCAATGTCCCCAGTTTGATGGGAATGCCAAATATGGATGTGGAGGAGCCTATTTTTCAGGCCCCTCAGTGGTCTATCCCTGTTGAGATCCTCCTTTGCAAGGATGGGCTTGTTGTTTGGAGGGAAGATGGAAACCCATCCACACCACATATATACCAAGTGACTTGTTGTTCAAGATGACATTAAGGAGCCTGAGATGCTACAAGAGCAGCCTAATGATGACCTATTGCAACAAATCACCACACTAGAACAAATATGCAGTGAGGAGGAAGTCTTGGTCATCTCTGATCACCTTCCCTCCATTGAGGATGAAGAGGAGCTTTCTTCACCCAGACCAATGGTGGACTCCTTGCAGGAGCATACATTAGAGGAGGAAAATCATGAGGATTGTGGGATAATGGGAGATATCAGTTCTTCCCTCCTTTCCATATTTGTAGACCTCGAGGAGAGTAGTAGCAATGCCCAAATTAGTCCCATTTTACAAAAAAGTGAAGAAGAATTGTTGGAAGATTCATTTTGGGATGATTTGGAAGATTTTTGTTCAAATTTGTACATATTGAAGCTATGTCATGTTCAAGTCCACGAGTAGACAAGTGAGGACTCTCAATTTTTAGAGAGTCAAAAGGATGACTTGCAGAAAACTTATGTTCAAAGTGAACAAGAACACAAATCAAACATGATTGATAAAGATATAAATTCTTATATCTCTGATTTTCAAAATTATGAGGTTGAGGTAGAACATGTAAAGGTTAATCACAAATTAAATGATCACATGTTCTCAAATATCATTGGTTTCTTCTATTCCAACCTCAATGGTGAATTCATGTCCTTAGGAGGGGAGTTTTTTAATTAGCATGATCAGATTTTGGTGGAGACATTTGAACTTGATCAAGCTAGAAGGGAAGGTTCAAATTTTGGCATATCAAGAGGCTTCCCAATCAATTATCTCTCCATGATTGGGGCCAAACGTGAAGTAGCAGAACCACATGCCCAAGTTACAAGTGAAGGACACATCAACAATATATCTGATCAAGGTTTTGGGGTATGTATGCTTGTTTGTGGGTTGCAGGGCTTCTTGCAACTGGTCTTAGTTTTTGCCTTCATTTTCTAGCTTTGTATTTTGTTTCAGAGCCATGAAAATCACCCCTCCTTATTTAGGGAGGCAAGCTACTTTAATCAATCTATGAATGGTTTTGTTTAAAAATTTTAAGGTTGGTTGGTTAGAGTAGGGTAGGTTAGGTTTTCTTTCCTCCAAGTGCCTTAGCACAATGTTTTTTCATTTCAGTTATTTTCCCTTATGTTATAATAAGTGCATGTGCACACTCTACTCTTGCTATCATAGCAAAACAAAATATTTTCAGGTTGTAGGGGTAGAAAGTATCTAATTTTTGTTCAACCCTTGACTCTATGCCCAATGGATATACACAAGGACATCTGGTCTTTCACTAAGCAAGCTTAGAGCCCCCTCTAAGTTGCCAAAATGTTGACCCTTTTTTGTTAGCTTAGTTGCAGATGCACAATCTAAGAAATTCAAAGTTTTTGCATAACCTACATGTTATGCACACTTTATTGGTAGCATGTAGAGGAACCTTTTCTTTTCAGGCTCCAAATTCTATTTTTGTGTTGATTGGGTCGGCCAGTCAACTCATTTAAGCTTACCAGCTCGAGGCTGGTAGGGTCATTAGCAGGCAGTTCCCCCTTTGGTTTCCATTGGCTAGTGATGTTTGTTATCGGTATGTCACATCGGATAGGAATGCTTCTATTTTTGTTCCCCATTCCAATCTTCCATTTTCGATCAACAATGTGATAAGCGACGGTGGGACCTCCATGCAATGTTATCTGCGAGGCCCAGTTACAAAAAAGACATCCTTGTTTCACAATGAAAGAGAAAGTGGACTCGGCCTGCCATGTGGTACATCGTTGGCCATGGATCTTCACTTAAAGGGGCTAGAGGTAGATGGTATTTCTACTATCCCACACAAGAAGATGACCAAGTTGCAAAAACCTTTTATGCATAACTTTCCAAGCCGTTAAATGCACTTTCAGGTCTTGCCGAAGTGCCTAGTCTCAACGAAATGTGGGGTGGGCTCCCTACTATCCCATAGTAGGTTAATGGATGTCATGGAGACCATGCAAGGCAAGAGAAACAAAGAAGAAATGGCTTCCCTACTACCCTTCAACAGTTTTCAAGGAAACAATTTGGTCATGCGAGGTAGAAACAGATGTTGCGGGTGCTCCCTGCCATCCCACATGGAAAAGATGGTCAATTCATGTTGGATATTACTACTCCTAGGATATGTTGTTGTCATTGATGTCAACATATTCTTGTGTTTTGGTATTGAAAATAATTGGCTTCAGTGATCCGGAAGTTTACTTGATCATATCATTTGATCTGGTTTGAGGTTTTGGTCTTTTTGTTCAGTGGCTGGCAGAGTCTAGTTTTTTATCTAGTGAGCTCTGGTATGATTATATCTTGTGTTGCAGATTTGGGATAATTTTTTGGATGCTCGTGTGCATCTTCATTTCAAGTGGTTCATGATTTGGTGCTCTGAAAACTATCCTTCTTATCCGAGTTGTTGTTGTTGAGTGTTCTTGGATGTTAGCTTGTTGATTGATAAAGATTTGCATAAGTGGTGTTGGTGCAGCTATTGCAAATGGTTTTAATGTGCTTGTTGGTGTTTCCTAATCATGTTCTATTTGTCTTGGTGATCCACATTGATTGTTGTGCAATTTTTTGATGATTTTCATGGTCTAGTGATATTCTTCGTGTTATGCGGTATTTTGGTGGTGTAACGTGTTGCAGTTGATTTTGGTGAGATTTATAGCGAAGAGTGTTTGGAGATTTGATTTAGGTCCATGTTATGCTATCTATGTCATTATATTGGTCTGATGGTTGATTTATGTATCATGTGATATAATTTTGTAATTAGGTGTTATGGGTTTGGTCGACCTTGTAGTCAAGGTTGATGATCTATATAAATGGGTGTAATATTCATGTAATTTGTAGAAAGGTATTGAGTCTATATTATCAAAGAGTGGTGTATGTGCGAACAAGTGAATTTATCTTTCGGTGTGGTGTATTGAGAAGAGATTGGTGAAGGGGTGACATTTGAGATTTACCGAAATTGTCATCAAGCATTACCAAATGCTATTTTTGCAGTTCATTCTTTTCGGATTGTAGTCTAAATCTTTTTGTAAGGTAGTGAACCTTCCTAAGGGTTGGAGCCTTCTAGGTCTTTATAATTTGAGCAGTAAGCTCTAGGTAGTATGCCTGATTGCATGTGCATTCCCCATTGTAATATTTACACATACTAATGCAGAGTATTAACTCATTGTGGGTAGGTTCCCACCCTGGTTTTTTCTTTAACTAGGTTTTCAATGTAAAAAATATTAGTGTTATGTGTGTTGTTGTTATTGTTGTTATCTTTCTTTTTGTTGCCTTTGATCAAATCTGAGATTGTGCTTAACTGTTATAATTCGGTAAAAACTAATCCACCCCCCCCCCCCACCTCTTAGTTTTCCTTCTTGTCATTGCCAACATTTCGAGGGTGTTGCAGGGTAAATAGTGGGTTGGTCGGATAGTCATCCCACCACCTCATGACGATTTTCAAAGGTGCTGAGGGATTGTGCAGGGTAACCAAAGTAGAGAGAATACAACCCCCACCACCCTACAACAATGTTTAGAGGTTTAGCGCGACCTTGTGGGGCAAGTAATTATCTCTCCCCTGCCATCCCTACGAGAGATTCTAATGTAGAGACAGGGTCTAGCAGGGCAAACGACAAAGAACAAGGGTGCTCCCCGCCATCTTCTGATGAATTTTTAAGGTTCCAAGAGATCTTGCAAGGAAACAATGGTGATCAAGCTAGACTCGACCCACCACATCAGATAATAGCTCAGATGCCATGTCAGATCCTGTTAGTTTTGTGTGGCTAGTGGGCTCGACTCTCAGATGAAAGGGCCTTTTTAGCCAACTTTCATGCAATGAGGTAAGTTTTCTAATGTTTGGCCAAAAAGCTATGTCTTGCTGAACTTTGATCTGGTGGGTCCAACTCGATGCGTGGCCCATCCTCAATTGTTAGATCTTTATAAGGGCCCAATCTAACCACCATGTTTTAAAGCTTGATTGAGCTTTTAGGGAGCTATGTGGTGAGATCTCGCACGTCCATCTTTGCATGAGATGGCAGATCTAACGACCGATTTTTAATTTTCTTGGTGGCCGTTTTCCTTTTATTTTGCTTGATCGATGCCCCATTTTAGATCAAATCTTGATCCAATTGCCAGATCTTTGTACCATTACTCCAGACTTGATGTGAAGGCCAATTTTGGATGCCACCCATGCCTCTTCATTGCATAACGAAGAATTTTTGCCTGCATACGCCATCTCAAACACATCATTCACAGAGATTTCCCCTTTCTGTAGAGATATTTTGCTTCTCTCCAGGATGATGGACTTTTTTCAGAGCTTTCCTTGCACACCATCAAATCCTTGATCTTATCTTCTTCTTTGTTATGATATTTTGTAACCTAACCCTAGGAGGGTTAGGGTTTCCAAATGTGGTTTTCAATTTTGAGTTATGCCTTAGCTATAAAGGCAATTTTTGTATATTTCCTCAAGATCTTTTTTCCTTTTCTCTTGCAAAATCATTATGTCTCTTTGCAACTATAAATTTTGACTCTACATTATTAGAACTAGCTTGTTTTGCCTCCTTTCAGTTCTCATAATCTATGTAATGCATTTACCTCATTATCTGAATGTATTCTCTTTTGTTTTCTTGAGTATGTGCGACTGTGTTGATCCCTCTTAGAACTTCATATGTGAGCTAAGCACAACTCCTTTTGATTTTCATAAGAATTCCAACCTTCACTCATGCTTAGGGAGCTAATCAAGATAGAAATTTGTGCATGTTTTAGGTAGTTTCTATTGATGTTCTATGTAATCATAGGAAGGAAGATCATAGTTTTGATTTGGGTGTGAACCCCCTTTCCCCTCTTTCAGTATCCCTTTCCTCTTTCTCCCTTTTCCTTGTCAGATCAGTAGATTAGACACTCATGAGTTTGTTCGAATGATATGATACCGGGAGAAAACTAAGACGAGGGGTGAATCGGTTTTATCACAAGTACATTAGTTAATTCAATTTTAAACTTTATACCCAAGCACAACACAATGAAAGATAAACCATGAAAGCACAACTCACATGAAACCAATATTTTGACATGGAAAACATAGTAAAGGGAAAAACCACGGTGGGAAACCCTACCCACAATCAGATAATACTTCTATAGCAGTATGTAAAATAATTACAATGGGGATTACACGTGCAATCAGGCCAACTGCCTGTAGATCACTTCTCAACACAAAAGGGAAGTCTCACTAACTTACAAAGCATCGGACTACAATCTAGAAAGAATGAACCGTGACATTAGCATCTACTAATGCTTGAGACAGTTCTGGTTAAACATAGATATCTTCCCTACAATACAAAACCTTCATCAAAATGATATGACTCTATTCACATATAATCCTTTCTCTGATAATGCAAACATAACCAATGATCCCAAAAACCATTACATGAATAAGTCACCTATAAATACAAATCATCAACCTTATTAACAAGGTCGGCTAAACCCTAAACCCATAAACCCATAATTATAAGAATTACATCACACGATACCACCAGACCAATATTATGATTTACATTACATATAATGGACCTAATTCAAGTTCCCAAACAATTATATCCATCAGAAATTTTGCTAAGACCAAAATCCAACACATTTCACCAATCGATATAAACCCTCAGTGCAATATTAGAAAGTCTAACTAGATCCAAATAGGACCATCATAACAACATGCCAACCAATGCAACACCACCAAATAGTTCCCATAATCCAGATCAAAATCATCTGACCAAATCATCAAATATTGCTTACCTGCAAAGCTAATCGGTACCAAGAAATATCAACTAGCAACAAAAGAAATAGAAACCAAAGCACCAAATCATGAACTAATAGAATATGGAAAGAATATAACCATCTAGAATAAGTATCCAAAACTGAATCCAGAGATCTGATCATACTGGATTAGAATCACAACCAAAACCAAGATGATCACCAAGACTAACCGGGATAGCCTCCAACTGGGATACAGTGTTGACATCAATGACAAAACTTAACCAAATCCAACATATTGCCAACAATCCCCCCTTTTGGCATTGACGGAAACACTGAATGCGAAAAATATCCAAGTGCCAAGGAATGCCAACAATCTCCAAAAGAGTGATTTGAAATATATATCTCCCCCTTAGATTAACACCTTCTCCCAAAAGATTGCCTATTTTTCACATGAACACCTTCTTCCCCTTTGACATCAATGAAAAAAGATGGATACCAAGATAAAATACTAAACCAAATGGGTGACTACTCCCCCTGAGTAGTAGCAACATCTCATCGACTCGGATCAAGAAAATATATCTAATGAGCTCACCGGATTGATGCATCCTTGCATCTATAAGTCTCTTCTGAAGGGTTGGTAACCCCCTATTGATCTTTGATATATTCAAAAAGTATCTTTAGGCAATGATTTTGTTAGAATATCTGCAATCTGTTCCTTAGTAGGTACATAAAGCAATCTGACTTCCTTTGCTTCAACCTTTTCTTTCAAGAAATTATACTTTATAGAAATGTATTTTGATTTAGAATGAAATACCGGATTCTTTGGTATATCAATAGTAGCAGTATTATCATAGTAAATAACAACAGGCTCATCATAAATTATCCTTATATCTTTTAGCATTTGTTTCATCCATATAATCTGAGTACATTTGGTAGCAGCACCTACATACTCCACTTCAACAGTAGACAATGAAGTACATGATTGTTTCTTGCTAATCCATGAAACCAACTTCTTTCCAAGAAATAATGCACTGCTAGTAGTTCTCTTCCGGTCATCCACATCTCCTGCCCAATCAGAATATGTATAGGCACATAATCTGAAGTCGTCATTCTTTGGATACCATAACCCAAAGTCTGTTGTACCTACCAAATACCTGAATATCCTCTTAACATCAATATCATGAGTTTCTCTAGGATCTAACTAAAATCTAGAAGCAATAAAAACATCATTCATTATATTAGGTCTAGTCTGAGTTAGGTACAACAATCCACCAATCATTGATCTGTATCTGTTTGGATTTACTTTAGGAGATTCATCATCCTTTGACAATTTGCAATCGCTTATCATAGGAGTACCAACAAGTTTAGAATTCTCAAGTCCAAATTTCTTAAGTAACTCTTTCACATACTTAGTTTGATAAATGAAAATACCTTTATTAGTCTGTATAATCTGGAAACCTAAGAAAAATTTCATCTCGCCAATCATAGACATTTCAAATTCATTCTTCATATCATCAACAAATTTTATGCATAGACTTTCTTCTCCTTCAAAAATGATATCATCCAGAAATACTTGAATAATCAATATGTCATCATACTCAATTTTGTAATATAAGTTACTATCATCATTACCTTTACTAAAACCGAGCTTTGAAAGATATCTATCCAATCTAGCATACCATGCTCTAGGGGCCTGCTTTAGTCCATATAAAACTTTCTTTAGTCTGCAAACCATGTCTTTGTCTTTTGATAAATAAAATCCATCAAGTTGCTCAATGTAGATTGCCTCCTCAAGATCTCTATTCAGAGATGCATATTTGACATCCATCTGATATAGTTTGTAGTTCTTGTGTGCAACATAGGAAAGAAATGGTCTTACCACTTCAATTCTTGCAATTGGAGCATAAATCTCTCCATAATAAACTCCTTCTTCCTATGAATATCCTTTGCAAACCAGTCTATCTTTGTTTCTTACAACCTGACCTTCCTCATTTAATTTATTCCTGATGAAAACCCATTTAGTTCCAATAATCTTATTGTCTTTAGGTCTAGGAAATAATTCCCATGTCTTATTATTTTCTATCTAATCTAATTCTTCTTCCATTGCTTTTATCCAATTTTCATCCTTACTTGCTTCAATAAATGATATGCTACTATAGTCAGACACCTCATCCATGATGCTTAGTTATCTAGTTAGCCCCTTACACTCCTCAGTCATACGTACAACAAGAGAGAGATATTCAGGAACAAGTGATGTGGTTGATATGATCACATGGCATGATCAGACTATACAACCTACTCCTAATATACAGGTATGTACATGTGGGTTTAAATTTTTAAAAGATGTATATATTGTAATGTATGATAAATTTATATATCATTTAATAAATAATAGAAGTTAACTTGTATCATTTAAATTGATCCTGGATTAATCCTAAAATACATGTATACATATGTATAATAGTTAGCTCGTGTCACTCCTAGCTTGAGCTCTGAGCGTGTGCATAGGAGAGATTCTTTCGATGCTACACACATTGTTAGTGGACAAGTTAGTTATTGTTTTTTGTATATATGTACATGTACATGTGCATTAAAATTTATATTTTAATTTAAATTTAACTAGTTGGATTTGATTATATTTAAAAATATGCACATATGTAGAGATCTATATTTAATATTTAAATAAATTCTACTTTTGTAGGGGTCTATTGGACATCCAGAATCTCACCAGGACTCTCCCTCAGATGGTCACTTTATTCGTGACTGACATGATGCATGTTGATTTGCTAGACTTTATAGCTCATTTGTTTATCTTTTTATATATGTACATTTTAGACTTTCATATTATATATTCATGCATGTATGAAGCTTCTAGATTATACTTTATACAGTTTATGTTTGATCAGATTATATATTTCATGCATGTATGTTAGATTATACTTTATACAGTTTGTCTTTGATCTTGGATTATACATCACATCATTTGTATTCAGATTATATATGATCATGCACATGTTAGATTACTTACACACTTTATATATATATATATATATATACAGTTTGTGTTTGATCATATTTGCACATTTGATATATATACTTTAAATATTTATTTAAGTTAAATGATGTGTTTGATTATATGTAACTTATTAGATCACATGTGTATATGTATGTGCATGTTTGATTATTCTTTTAAATTATATTATATAAGATCACCTAGATTGAATTGGTGTAAATGTTCAATTTAAAAAATGTTTTTAAGAACTCTAAAACTTTCAAATTTATATATTTGTGATTGAATTTGTGCACATGTAGATAGATTAAAAAAAGATTGATATTTTTATTTAAATTTTAAATTTTACTACATGTAACATGTATATGTAGATATGCATTGAATTTAAATGAATTTGTGAACAATATATCCACTCCAATGTGCAAGCCATGAACAATATAAAAATCACACTTGTTCATATCAAATGAACAAACTCAAGTTAATGAACTTATTCAATAATTTGAATTCGAGAAGTTTCATCTGGAACAAGTTAAGTAGAAGTGAACATTCTTAAGTATTAAAAATTAAAAATTCATACTGTTTATGGTGAAAATGGATAACAACAATGATGAAAGACTAAATGAATTCAACTACAAAACCCTAGCCTAACAACAACAATTATCCACCATAACATATGAAGATTACCTAAGACAATGCAAATCAAATGAAATCACAAAGATTATACCATCACATGTCCAATAGGGTTTGAACCTCCATTCTTCCTATCTCCATTTATCTTGCTTGAATATTTGCTCTCAGATTTTATATGTGCATAAGAGCTCAACAAAGAACGGAAATGTGGTTGCAAGCAGGCTTGATTGCATATGCAAGTTCGAAAGCATAGTTGGGGCTAAATGCATATTGAGGGTTTGATGATGAAGGAAGCATCTCCTTATATAGAAGACACTATAAGAAATGGAGGGATAAGATTGAGAGGTGTAAAAGAGGTCGGCTATGATTAGAGGGTAGGTAAAAGAAATAATAAAATAATAAGAGGGTAAGTAGTGTATGAATTAAGAGATGAATGACATGTTTCATGGGTAGAAAAGGTTAATGAATTAATTAAATAAATAAATATTTATTTAATTAATGGAAGAAGTGGGATCAGTTAAATAAATAAGATATTTATTTAGTTTAAGAAAAGGATAATTTAAATAAATAAATGAATTTATTTAAATGAGAAATAAGGCTAGAAGAGGATAAGTGAATTAATTAAATAAATAAAGATTTATTTAATTAATAGAAGAATTAGGCTAAAATAATTAAATAAATAGAATATTTATTTAATTAGACATGACAATTTTAGGTGTCTACATTTTGCCCCTCTTTGAGACAATGCAGCTTGTCGTGTTGTTTCAAAGAAGATAAGATGAATTGATACAAAGTTGCCCCAAGATGGGAATGATATGCCCCCTCAAGAGATTGGATGAAAATGTTTGGAAAGATCGTAGACAATCTCTTGATAAGAAAGAAAGGGTTGAATGGACTA
The DNA here is from genome assembly GCF_030272615.1 of Cryptomeria japonica. Classification (NCBI taxonomy): domain Eukaryota; kingdom Viridiplantae; phylum Streptophyta; class Pinopsida; order Cupressales; family Cupressaceae; genus Cryptomeria; species Cryptomeria japonica. The sequence goes on along the minus strand of NC_081415.1, from coordinate 12,549,990 downwards.
ACCAGATAGGATAGAGTGACAGAATCACGGGATAAAGAAGACTGAATAGGGCTAGGGTAGTCTATAAGATAGACCATGAGAGAAAAAACATCCTCATTGTCATCCACACATCCAAGAGATCAGAGTGCAGAGAGAGAATAGAGTAGCAACAGTCAACAATGATGGCATTGGTGCACAGATTCGATCGTGTTTGCCGATTTCAGAGGTCAGCAGATGTAGGAGAGCCGGTGAGTACCACAAAACCTCCTTGTACTTTGTTGCATTAAATGTTGTCATTAATGCATCTTAGGTAGCACAATAAATGCATTTTAGAATATGTCAGACAAGGTCGGAAAATGTTTAGGCACGTCTTTGCAATATGTAAGCACGTTTATGTCTTCAAGGTCAAATCGGCAGTTCTGTGATGAACATATGTTGTCGATTGGATACACTGCTAAGAGGATACACTCAAGCAGGTCCTCTAGGGAAGACTAGGATAAATCAAGGCACTTTGTGATGACAATGAGTACCAAGACATAGTACTTTGTGATGAACAATAAGTACTAAAAAAAAAAAAAGCAACACTTTGTGATGAATAGGGAGTGCAAATATCAACAACACTTTGTGATGAATAGTGAGTACAAATATGAGCAGCACTTTGTGATGAACAGGGAGTGCAAATATATGTAGTACTTTGTGATGAACAGGGAGTACCACTAGGATCAATAGCAACACTTTGTGATGAATAGGTAGTGCAAACACGTAGTACTTTGTGATGAATAGGGAGTACCAATAAGTGCAACACTTTGTGATGAACAATGAGTGCAAATGTGAGCAGCACTTTGTAATGAATAGGGAGTGCAAAAACACGTAGTACTTTGTGATGAACAGGAAGTACCACTAGGATAAATAGCAACACTTTGTGATGAACAGTGAGTGTCACTAGGATAAATAGCGCCATATGATAAATATAAGCACTAGGATAAAGAGCAACATTTTGTGATGAATAGGGAATGCCACTATGACTGACATGATTGATTTGCTTGACTGTAGGAGTACCTACCTATGCTGGAGTCATAGGAGAGATTCCCATCGACTCAGAGGTTATGAACAGAGCTGATATTTAAGGACAGAACCGTGATTGAGGTTATGGGTCTGCGACATATTTTGTATGTGCCTAAGTTTCGAGCGAACATGGGGTTGCTGACTGTGCTAGCTGAGAGATGGCACTCAGAGACTTGTAGTTTCATTTGCCGATGGGTGAGATGACAATCACCTTAGAGGATGTATACAGGATTTTGAGGATATCGATCGATGGGGAGTTGATACCCTATGATCGAGACAGAGACAGGGATGCACTGAGACGAGTTTTTCAGGATCCAAGACTAGAGATGAGGGCTAGACATGTGGCATGGGACAGGATGACATAGATAGGATTGGCACTAGCAGTGGTGCTGGTAGGAGTAATCAGTGGGTTCCTCTATCTGGATAGGGCGACACGAGGGGTGGCTGTAGCCATATGTATTTTGACATCATTGTATCATGACATTTATGATTTTGATATATATATGAGATGATTCATCTTTGCGGCAACTATATGCATTTGTACCTATATGATGCTTATGATATGGATGCAAATATGTACATGATGAAATGCAATATTTTTGTTCTTATATGTTTTTAATATGTTATGTAAATGAAAATGTGAATGTATGAAATGCAAATGGATATGACGATGCAGATAACTATTTACATGGTGAGAATGTAAAATGTGCTAACATGTGTTGTGTGTAGGATGTGATGCAATTGTGATATCTATATGTATGTATGATATGCTGACATGTGGTAATGCAAGTGAAAACTACACGAAATGCAAATATTTTTGGCGTGTCATTATACTCAGTTATGTGATAGCGGGCTACACGGACTCAAGAAGGATGATGGAGGTCAATCAAGAAATGGGGATGGAAGATAGAAGATGTGAAAGTGAAAAAGCTTCTTGTGCATTATCATCATTGAGTTTTATTATGGCAAGTAGGTTATGACAATCGAGGCATATGTTCAACCTAGAAAGTCATTATACTTGTTTGCATGGAGATAAGACAATCGCAAACAAGGAATGCCCCAGTTCACACTAGACTCACAGTGTCCTCATATCCTTGGACAAGTCATAGCATTACTAAGAGACAATCCGCAGATAGAAAAGAAAAATAGGTGATGATACCCCATCCTCACCTTTCTAGTCAAAGACATCTTGGAGATAGAATCTCTAGTCAGAGACATCCTAGAAAAGCTAAAAGACATGTCACCAAAAGATAAAATCAAAATAAAACCAAGACTCGACACTAAAATCCACTGTAGTCCTCAAGTTTAGTGTCTCTTGTCACTTCTATAAGTCTTATTTGATTGTGGTCACAATGTTTACTTTCACAAAAAGGATAGATAACATTGAACCATATGTTGTTTGAGTCTGTTGAAAGATTTGATTTGTTGAAGCCCATTGTTGCTGCTATGTCTCATCTAAAACTGACTGAATCCATGAAACTGATACTTTATTGTGGAGAAGATGAAACTTTATTGTGGATTGTGTGATGCAAATGTTGCTTTATTGCGGATTGTGCGTGGATAGATTGAAGAAAAATGGGAGAAACTATACTCCTCAAAACATGTGATGCTCTTAGTTCCACATCCATTACTAGACATAGGATTTGCCTTAGCCACAGAGAGGAGCTGATTTATTATGGATGGAAAGAGGGGGAAAAGGGGGTTATTAGGAATGGCTAACCAATCTTAGGTAAATCAATAACAAGCCATGATGGGAATGAGTAAGTTTATTATGAATGGATAGGTTGTGAGTGTATGCAAAGTGAAAGGATGAAATGGAATCCTGAAGGAGGGAGGAGCAATGTCTCTATGCATGGTGCTGGTGACCTAGTTTTCACCATGGTACTTGTCTAAGGCACCACCGAAGTGGTTTTCACTGTTGGACAAAATTTTATTTTTTTTGTGTCATAAGGCGCCTGTTTGCCAAGTTTTCACCAAGTAACAATTTTTTATGTTTTATGATTTTTTTGTATTTTTGAATTAATTAATTAATTAATTAATTAATTTTTGTATTTTTGAATTAGGATACTCTTGAAGAAATATGTAAAACCTATGAAGGTGCATGTTGTTGATAGGATCCTCCAAAGGTTTGCCATCTAGAGTTGAAAGCTGATATGCAGTGGATCCATATGTTGTTGTAACGATGTAAGGACCAAGCCAGTTTGGTTCAAACTTGCCCTTCTTCTCTTTGTCTTGCTGATTTTTAGGATTTTCTTTGAGAACTAAGTCACCCACCTCAAATGTGTGAGGCTTGACTTTATGATTGTAGCTATGATGTTCCTTGACTGAATGATGTGTAGCTTGAGTGACTGTCTTCCTTGATAAAGGAACTGCGATAGAATTACTAGTGTGTGGACTACGTAGGCCAATAAGCATGTCACCTAATGAAGTTTGGGCATCCCTAATAACAAAGTCCCTTGAGGAAGCTCCATTAAAGGTCCATGATGTATCACCAGAAGGGAAAGGATGTGTGGAACAAGTGGATGAGTTATGAAGGCTTATGACTATGAAAAGAAGTGAAAGTAGGATAGCATGATTGAGACTTAGGATCAACAAGTGTTATTTTTTACTTGAAATTGTAGAACTTTTGCCCCCATTTATTTTCATATTAGGGGAGATCAACTCTTGTTCCTTTTCTTTCATAGGACTTTTATCCTTGACTTTGATTTTTGTAGAGTCCAATAACTTTTGATTCTGATTTGAACTAAATGACATCTCTTTATTTTTGACTTTTAGATTTTTCTTTTCATAGCTTGATTTTTGATCCCCAATTAGTAAGGGCTTTTGTAATTCTTGTTGATCCAAGTCTGGGAGTGGGGAGGAAATGGAATGAATGGATGATATGGTAAGGCTATGTGATTTTTCAAGAGGGCTGGTGATATGCTCAATAGATTCTTTGCTGGAACCACTCTTAGGACTATTGATATCAAGAGTTGCTTGCACCACTGGAGGAGATTTGCATTCAAACTTAGTAGCCACAACACTAGGTGCTTCGTACCCAATTCCTTGGCATTGCAAATTGTTTATAGATTGTTCCTATTGACTGAATGTCTTAGGAGATAGTGGGAGTTGATTAACATGAAAGATATACTCACCACATCCCATGTCTTTAAACTTGAACTTTTCTTTGAGCTCTGTTTGTTTTGATGTAGAAGCTTGCAATGATTTCGAATCCACATATACTAAAGATGGAACAACTTCTCTATTGACTGGTATTGTTATTTCTGATCTATGTCACAAATTGTTGCAATATATGAATGGATTTGGGTCAGCTTTGATAGTCACTTCAACTCCATTGTGTGGAAACTTGATACATCGATGATATGTAGATGGTACTGCGCTCATCTCATGAATCCATGGACGTCCTAGCAATATGTTGTATGTGAGATCGAGGTCTAGGACTTGACAAACCACATCTTTTGTAACTGGCCCAACTCTGAGAGGCAAGGTGATTGTGCCTTTGGATGAATGTTCTTCATCATCATATGCTTTGATGGTAATTTTGTTTGTAGAATTCACAGCTTTATCTAAATATCCCAATTGTTTAATAGTGCTCAATGTACAAATGTTTAGACCTGCTCCTCCATCTATCAGGACTCGTTTTATTCGATTTTTGTGTATGAAGGCTTCAATGTGTAACAGTGCATTATGTGGTTGACTTATAGAGGCGTCATCGACTTCTGTGAATGTAAGGGAGTGTGGAATAGAAAGGTATCCCACCATGGCTTGAAACTAGCCCACATTCAAATCAGTAGGAACAAGCGTATCTCTCAAAATTTTGTCAAGAATTTCTTTATGTGTGGGGGATATGTGTAAGAGCTCAAGAATTGAAATAAGCGCGAGTGTCTTCCCTAACTATTCTACAAGGTCATACTCAGGCTTGGTTGATGAGGAAGAGATGTTTATAGTTGGAGCACCTTGCAAGGTGAATTTACCTCGATGAGTTGTGACATTACATTCAGAGGTAGGTTTGGAAGAAGATCCAATGCCTTTTAGGAAAATCTTAGGTCTTTGGGTAGAATTCTCAGGCATTTTGTCCTTGATGATAATGGTAGAGACATAATTATGCATCGAAATGTGTTTGATGGTTGAGTCATAATTGTAGGATGCTCTAGTATAGTTGGTCTGGTCATCCGTGGTTGCAGCTTTTCCCTTGTCATGTTTTGGGAATGGTTCCTTAAACATTTCATGTTCTTGGTTGGATGAATGTCCTTCAATCTCAATGTCACCTCTATCAATAAGGTCTTGTATGATGTTCTTCAGTTGATGGCAATTTCCTATTTTGTGGCCCTTGCTCTGATGAAATTTACAATACTCATCATCATTCCACCAATTTGGTTTGACCTTTGGTTCATATGGAGGAAAATCTGGAATAGTGATTACTTTGTTTGCCACTAGCTTCTTGAATACTGACTCTAGTGGTTCTCCCAATGGATTGTACTTCCTTCGTGACTTTGAAGTAGTTTGAGTACTCACTTGATTGTTTGTAGATCTTGATCCAAAAAAAATGATTTTAGGTCACACTGTATTGGCATCCACAACACCATCATTGTCTGTGTTCTTGTTTTTATTCCAAAATCTGGGCTTGTCTTTTCCTTTAAAGTCATCTTTGTTTTCCTTGAATATCTTAATGACTCCTTGTTCAATTAGGACCTTTTCTATCGCTAAGCCTTTTTCAATGACGTCCTTGAAGGTGGACAAACAAGCTTTCCTTAGATCATAGCCAATGTCCTTGTTAACATTTTGGGTGAACATCTCTACCATTTGTTTTTGTGGAATTTCCCAAGAGCATCTGCTGGCTAGATTTCTCCATCTTTGTAAAAATGATGAAAATGATTCTCCATCCTTTTGTTTGGTGTTGCACAAAGTAGTGACTGATATGTCTATCTCTATTTTGTAGGAGAAATGTTGAATAAATGCCTCTGCTAAGTCACCCCATGACTTAATACCAGGTGGAAGTTGGAAGAACCATTCCATAGCTTGATCACCTAGGCTTTGTGGGAATAGTCTCATCAAATATGTCTCTTCTGAAGCTACCTCAATGCAAGCTATGAAAAACTATCTTATGTGTGCCTTAGGATCCCCTTTTCCTCTATACTTATCAAACTTAGGTGTCACAAAGTGTGTAGGAAAAGGAGGCATTGGAATGCTCTTGTCAAATGGATAAGGACATATGTCTCTCATTGTGTATGTTGGCTTCGGTGTATTTATGTCCTCCATTTTCTTTTGTAAGTCCCTAATTTGTTGCTCCAAATTGTTCTTAGGTAGAGATCGACTTCTTGGACCATACCCCATGCTTGAGGCATGAATTGGAGGAGGAGCATGTTGAATATATGGATGATATTGATTATACACCTGTTCATATGGAGGAGGTCTATAATGATGCTACATATATGGACCACTTGGTATAGAGTCATGTTGAGGAATGAAATATCTGCTTTGTCCATGTATACCATACTCTACAGGCATGTCATGAGTTTGTTCTAGTGTGTTGCCCCCAAATTTGACATGGGGTTTCCTTGTGTCCAAATTTTGAGCATGCCTTTGAATATCCAATTGCTTTGGTGGTTGATCCTTAGCATTGGTATGTGGTTGAGCATATTTCTCTGCATAAGACTTCCATAATGGTTTGTGAAGGTGAGTATCATATGCTTGACCATAAGGGACCTTTGGTTTTTGAAACAAAGATGATGGTGATTCAGGCACCATATGTGGTCCTCTATTGCCTCCACTATTAGGCCTCCTTTGATCCATGTTGGAGTGAGGTTGTTGCAAAGGTCGATTTTCCATTATTTGAGACATGTCAAAATCATGAGGGATCTTGGTTCCACTTTGTGCCATCACTTGTAGAAAATATTGTCTATCTCTCCTCATTATTTCCTCAACCAATCAATTGAAATGAGGATTCATAATGGTGTCTTCCACTTCTGTTGAATGTATGGAAAAGTTGTCCATATTGTCATTGTGTGTATCATTGTTATTTGTAGTGTCCATGTGCTCAACATTTGGAATGTTTCTATAAGCATCCATGTCAGGTAATGTAGTATGATCAGAATTGAAAAAGATATCATTGTCATACTCATAGGAGCTCATGTTTATGGACTCTTGAGCCTCTTTAGTTTCTCTCCTAGATTTTTGGGAATGGGTTTCAACCATGAACTAGGTATTGACCAAGATGTGTGAGATTAGATGAAAATGGAAAAGATTATGGAAGACCAAGAGTTGGATGGAATGTAAATGAATTTGAGGTTTACTTGCAATGTCCAAAATGTAAGACCAAGTATTTATGTAGTAGAGTAGGTGTGACTTCCAAAGAGAGGATAGTTTCTCTTGATGAGGTAAGTTGACGTTGACTCTAAGTAAGACCAAATAAGACCCAAAGGTGATAGACCTTGATGAGGGACCACTTAGCAAAATGTTGTTGTATGTAGTGTGTTGACAAAGTATGATGAGGACAAGAAAGTGACCTTTTGACTCAAGTTTAGACAAATGTGAATGTAATGTAAGGTTTAAAGCAATGATGGACTTTGTGAGACCCAAAGATAGGTTGAATGCTAGATGAAAACCTGAAGAGATAGCTTAGGAAGCTCAAGAATTCTGAAACTGATTGCTCTTTTTTGTTGGACTGTAAATTTTTCCAATTTGTGAAGTTGTTTGTTGGGACCAAATTTGAATGTTTGACTGTTTTTCATGACAAGAGGACACAATGTTTAAGAGGACTCAATGTTTGATGTAAGAATGTTTTGCATACACTTGAAGACACAAAAGACACAATATTTTGCTGTTTGATCTTGAATGTTTGATTGTTCAAAATATGACAAGCACAATTCTTATGGTTGGCCATGACAATAGTTGTTGATCCCACATGGAGTTTCCCCTGAGGCTACGCTATTCAGAGTGGATACTTAGATACTTGACCCCACTGGCTCCACCCTCAGCACTCACTTCTCAGGGCAACCAAGCATTAGTCCCCATGAAAACTCCCCATGGAAAACTTTGTATCTCTACTAAGAACCATATGTGTGTGGGCCACTACTAGAGGTCTGACCTCCTGCCCCAACAACTAGAAGGATTTTGGCTTCTAAAACAAAAAGGTGCTAGTAAGGGCATCCGCTCGTGTGGCCATACATGCAACACTTTTAGCTCTGTAAATACAGAAGGCTCCCAGCCGGTAGGGGTTATGCCCTACAACTGATCAAATAAATTTGATCAAACGGGTTTATGGGGAGACATAGTGTCGGTATGAACTAATCAGCACATGTTATCCATAGTTTTCACCATGAATACAGTTGTTTATAGTGGCTCGGAAGAGGTGGGTTTTCCTTGCTACCACTTGGGTCATTCTCTCCTCACTAGTAGTCCTAATGACCACATGGGGAGACAGGCCCTCTAAAGATGAAACAAAAAGAGCCTATTGCTCAAGACACAAAAGACAATGATTCAATTTTAGTGCACCAATTGAAGTGTTTGCTAATCTATGAAAACAAGGCACATAATAAAGATCAAAAACCCTTTCCAAGGACCTACAACAAAGATTTATTAGTAGTTTGGATTGTTTCAAATGATCACCCCTTCCTACAAGCACACAAGTTAGGTAAATTTTAGATCCAAAAGACTTTGTGAAATAGGGGCCTTCAACAATGCATTTTGTTGACCAATTCAAAGATCTTATTCATCATAAAAAAAAAGACCGCTTGTAAAGTTTCAAGAGATTTCCAGAAATGTAAGAAAATCTAAAAAATTTGCTAATTTGCTCCAAAAATTAATTGTTTATGAAAAACCATAAAAAATTCATATAAAATGCAAAATCGATCCAAAAAATCTGGAATATTTACTAGACAGTCATGATGGTCTTCCAAACCTACATAAAAAGTTTTCTACAACAAATCCAAGCAGTTTGTGAGATATGAGTAAAATAATGCAAAACCCTAATTTTCAAAGATCAAATTTTTGAGGAATGATTTTGCATCAAATTTAAAATCACAAAGAATAGATCCTATTTATAATTAGAAGGGATTTCCAAAAATGTAAGAAAATCTAAAAAATTTGCTAATTTTCTCTCCAAATTAATTTTTTATGAAAAATCATAAAAAATTCATATAAAATGAAACCTTGATCCAAAAAATCTAAAATGTTTACTGAACCCTTATGATAATTTTCTTGACTTGCAAAAATGATTTGATGCCAAAATTTGAAGTGGTTTGTGAGATCTGATCAAAATAAGGAAAAATCCTAAGTTTTAAAGATCTGATTTTTAAGGAAATATTTGGCATCAAAATTAAAATCACAAAGAACAGATCCTGTGTACAACTATGAGAGATTTTCAAAACTGTAAGAAAATCCAAAAAATTCACTCATTTGCTCTCAAAATTAATTTTTTATGAAAATTCATAAAAAATTTATAGAAAATTAAAACATGCTCCAATAGATCTGAATTTTTATTTGCGAGCTTTGATATTGTCTTAAACCTACAAAAAACATTTGGTGCAAAATTTCCAAGCCGTTTGTGAGATCTGATCAAATCTCTCCAAGATTTTGATTTTGTGTCCAAAACCCTAGCTGCACAAGGTTATTCTCCAAGTTGTTTTACAAAACAACAATATAGGGTTAGAAAAATTTGTAAAAAAACATACATCTAACAAAAATCCATGTCCCATGGGGCGTGCCAAAATGTTTATGGTGAAAATGGATAACAACAATGATGAAAGACTAAACGAATTCAACCACAAAACCCTAGCCTAACAACAACAAAGATCCACCATAACATATGAAGATTACCTGAGACAATGCAAATCAAATGAAATCACAAAGATTATACCATCACATGTCCAATAGGGTTTGAATCTCCATTCTTCCTATCTCCATTGATCTTGCTCAATATATTTGCTCTCAGATTTTATGTTCACAAGAGCTCAATAAAGAATGGAAATGTGGTTGCAAATAGGCTTGATTGCATATGCAAGTTTGAAAGCATAGTTGGGGCTGAATGCATAGTGAGGGTTTGATAATGAAGGAAGCATCTCCTTATATAGAAGACACTATAAGAAATGGAGGGATAAGATTGAGAGGTGTAAAAGAGGTCAGCTATGATTAGAGGGTAGGTAAAAGAAATAATAAAATAATAAGAGGGTAGGTAGTGTATGAATTAAGAGATGAATGACATGTGTCATGGGTAGAAAAGGTTAATGAATTAATTAAATAAATAAAGATTTATTTAATTAATAGAAGAAGTGGGATCAATTAAATAAATAAGATATTTATTTAATTTAAGAAAAAGATAATTTAAATAAATAAATGAATTTATTTAAATGAGAAATAAGGCTAGAAGAGGATAAATGAATTAATTAAATAAATAAAGATTTATTTAATTAATAGAAGAATTAGGCTAATAGAAGAATTAGACATGACAATTTTAGGTGTCTACACATACATATAGTTTCAAACACATGTACTTCTAGGTGTACTAAATAGTTCACACCACATCAAGTGGTTCAGACCACTCTTCAATTATTACACACATGTCCTAACTTAATATCAAATTTACTCATACATCCTAATTTAATATGCATTTTTAATTAAATTCATACATGCATTTTTAATTAAATAAATGCATGTCCTATTTTACTTTACATACATGCTAAATTATTTTAACAACTTACAAATTATGCATACATGCATTTAGAATTAGATTCTATACATCCTAATTGTACATGTGACCCTCTTAAGACCTATTCAAATTTACACACATATGTATCCTAATTTAATATAAAATTTCATACAAATGCATTTTTAAAATTAAATGAATACATGTACATCCTAATTTACTTAAAACATACATACATGCTAAAATATTTTAACAACTTACAAATTATGCATGTGCATTTAGAATTAGATATATACATCCTAATCAAGTGCATACATCGAGCCTTAACACATTTTCAACTCATCCACATGTCCCAATTTACTTTACATATGTACATGTAAGTATTATTTAACATGTACATTAGTCATACATCCTAATTTAATATAATTGAAAATTTTATATTTAACTAAACAATATATGGTCCACACAATCCATATATATATATATATATATATATATATCAAATATTAAATTCAAACACTTTAATATATTTAATAATTTATCCAAGTTTGAAAACAAGTTAAGTTCTAATTTATCAAGTATTAATTCAATTCATGGGTTCAAAAACATGTACTTTGGTTTACTAAATAGTTCAATAACACTTAATATTTTCTCATGATCTTCATTATCTAGTATCCACTTTTGAGACTGCCCGCGATGTGGAACTGTATGAAGAATTAGGTCAACAACAATGACCAAGTGGATATACTAATATACCTTGTTGTCAATTTGGTATTTAATGAAATGAATCCCATATTGAATAATTTTAACTTGTTTGAAATATGTCCCTTGCACTACAACCGAGCCTGCATGTACATGTATATAAGAAAAGAGAAATTAAAAATTTGCATGTAAGCAAGCTGTGTACATATAAAAATCAGAACATGTGTAGATGTGCATGTTTGATACAAGCTCATGCACCATCATGTTCACCCTTTCCATGACCACTCTAAAAAAAACTCCAAACATGTGGTATTTTGTCATTTCAATGATATCTACATAGTGCATAGAATGGCCTTGAATATTTGAATTGTGCTGCACATCCATCAGACCAAACAAAATGTTTAACTATTGTTATGCCTCTCTCTTTCAAATATTCAAAAAACTTCTTAAAGCAATGTTGTACAAAAAGTGTGTCATGCTCCTTATCATCACTAATATAGAAGTGGTACTCTTTATTAATGACACGCTTTTCAAATGTACTATCAACACCATCCAAATCCATTTGTGCATGTCGATAACACACATGCACCATAATAGTGATTTGCTTTGAAAATTAATACTCCGATTGAATCTATTTTTGATGTGAAAAAGAGTAATTTTATCCGAAGTCCACTATGGATAGAATAGTTCCAAGTGGGAAAGTGTCTCTTAATGTTTTAAATTATTCTGCTTGCCGCTTGGAAAAAAAACCATGGCATATGTATGGTTTTATCAACTTACAAAATTTTTTCATAAATGTTCCAATAGGTATTTCATCTTCTACATAATCTAACCTTGTAGATTCCTTTCCAAATTTTGTTTCAATTTTTTTGTACTTGTAAATATTGAAATTTACCATCTTCCTCATGTCAATATTGTTGACGACTATTTTCACACACCTGCCAACAATCAAGTAGCTAATATGAACACTCACCACCTCTCCTAAAAAGCAATAAGTTTAGGAAAACTAACTACTCCAAGGTCTCTATAGTCGGGTCACGATGGTGATGGGAAGCCTAATGGTTGATGTGGTTGTACTTGTTAAAGGGACCTACTGGTGGAAACTAAATCATGTTGATCGTTAATGGCTTAACTTCCTCTTTTTTTTGTATTTTATGATTTAAGATTCTCTGGAAACTAAAATTATGAAAGACAAGGAAACAAAAAAACAACAATGAAACCAATTCAATAACAACTTAAAAGGCTACTCGATTAATTCCATGTAATCCAAAAATTATTAGATATTATCCAAATTAGCTTGCAACAATGGACCTCCAGTAAACCTACAAAATCATCAACTTCACAAATTTATGGAAATAAAATCACCAATAATATCATCTACCATAATAATTCTCATACACCACTTACGTGTGCAATATGATTCATAAAACAATAAATAGAAGATCAAACCACATTGCTAATTCCAAATAATAGACATTACTAGATCACAAAGAATAACTTCGTAAAATATATGCGTAGATCAGGCAATCTGTAAGCTGCTTCTTGTATTAATTTCAAAGAATGTAACATAAATAACTCAAGTTCATAACAATCTGCAAAATAATCTAAAATTTCTAACTGGGCCTCAAATCATCAATTTGTGGACCCTTAAAAATGAATCAAACTTCTCAATTTATAGAATTTTCTACCCTACTATCTATGAAATAAATCTAATCTAAATTAAGAACTCAAAACTAGGAGTTGTAGTTAACTTGCAAGTTTCTACCTCTAGACTCTAATTAACTACTACAAAATAGAGGTTCAATGAGCACTATGACGAACATGCTGTATGAGCCAAGCTTTCGTAGTCATATAGAATTTTGTTCAAAACTAGAATAGGAGTTGGAACTGCCATCGAAGTGCTAGTAGAGAAGTCATGCAAAATCTCTTCTTATAAATCCTTCTATCTTTAGCAACTGTAGGTTCATCTTCTACTTCCTTTTATAAGATTTATAATTATTAATAATACATGCAACTTCTTATGCAAGAGGATCAACAACATGCTTGATTCTAAATTTATACTTTTTCAAGATTTCCTCTGGCTTCTCTCTTTTCTTTTCCAATTCCCCTATTGTTTCTGCTGCCTCTTGACATTGGGTGATCAGGTACGTGTATCTGTCCATCAATGCAACATCGAACTGAGCTGGAGGTTGCAAATATTGGGCCTCATATGCATCCCACTGATTCAATACTTTCTCTTCCTCCATGACCCCTGTATCAGTTATCCCTAATCCAAAATTTTTGAGTAGATGCTTTACAAAATCCTCATATTTGAAAATTACCTTGACGACAGGAACCCGGATGTTTTCCACATCTTTTACATATAGCTGAAGCATCTCGATCTTCAGTTTCAAAATGTATGCGTAAGACTACAAGTTTTTACAACTATCACCACCCAAATGGTCATCCTCCATCATTACCTCTTCTCCTAAATAAAAAACTTTTATAAAAATCTAGAATTGTTTGCTAAACATTTTGAGCTTTTTCTCACATTGTTGAAAAGAAGAAGCTAATGCACCTCCCACCTGTACTAGCTCCTTATACTCCTTTATAATATTATGCAAAAACAATCTAATTTTTGAGGCATTTATTTGGGCCCATAACTTTGTTGTAGCAGCTACCTGTCTTACCTCCATTAATGCTTTTACCTCTCCCTTTGGGAGTGATGAGGTGGATGGCAGATTATCATTCCTGCAAGTATCTAATGGCTTTCCCATCTCTATCAACATCTGTTTGTACTGCTCTAGCTATGTTTTAAGCTCTATGTGGGAGGTATGTTCTTTCTCTATTCATTCCCCGATGACACTGGTGGCAAGTTCCAAAGTAACCAAATCTCCCCACTTTGTTTGCTTACCCAATTTTACTTGAGATACTTGGTATTACAGAGATTTTTGACCCTCTGTGTGAAGTGGAACTGTTGCATCTGCAACCACTTCACCAGAACCTGTTCTCGACAAATGATGTACAACCTTAGGTTTCTTAACCTATCTTGGTTCCTCCATGATTGCTTGTTGTAGTGTAACTTTAGGTAGCTCTACTTTCCTTTTCTTCTTATCAAAATTTAATTCGAGCCATTGTGGTATATCTTTATCCTTGTCACCTTGATGTGACACTATGTCAGCAGTTACAATATGGATGTCTGCCTAGTGTTCTTCTTTATCCCTCTCTTCTGCTTCTCTCTGTTTAGGATCTTTAGGTGAAGCAACTTGGCAGGCCAGATTAGTTTGGGGAGAAATGTTAAAATTTAGCTGTTGTTTCTTGTGCAATTCTCCCAACTTATCACTGACATCTTCTCCGAATGTCCTCACCTCCTCACCTGCTTCTGTCATACCTTGCTTGACAACTATATCCTTAAGGGGTCTTCTTGGTCTTGAGGGGTTAAGACTAATCTTTCATTCAGAAAATCTTCCACCTCATTTCGTTCCTTTCTCCCCTCCAAGTGACTATTGTTCCCTAGGCTGTTCCTCTTCCTGGTCAGAGTCTGATTCAATATTTCTGGTAACTATATTCTCAGTGGTAGGCCTCAATACCTATGTCCTAGGTGGCACTACAACTATATCAATTGGTGGTGGTATAGGGGCGTTGGTAATGAGGACCTGTGCCGTAGCTGTTGAAGGAGGCTAAGTGGGCACATCCTCATTTTCTTCTGTTCTTTCTTCTTTCTCCTGACCACCTTCTCCTGCAGTGTGTCCTATAGCTGTCCTTGGTGGAAGAACTTCAGCAAGTGGCACAACTCCTAGTCCATTTGTTACTCCCAGGTCTACAACCTTCTTCAATAATACAGATCTTCTCATTTGTACATGAAGCTTTGCTAGTAAGTCATCAGTACTATCTTTATGCCCAACTGCTTCATCCGGGTCAGTTGATGTAGTTTTCCTCGAGCTCGATCTTGTTTTTCAAGCATACTCCTTATAACCCCTTGATTGGGGCATCCTTGAGGTGGACTCTTTCTACTTCCCCTTTGAAGAACTCGTCCTAACCCTTAAATTGAGCCATTTTTTGGTCCTATTAATGACTGCTTGGGAGACTTTGTGTATACTAAGATCTTCATGTGCAAACCATCTTATAGAGGAGAGAGCCTTTTTATGAATTTTGTGCTCTTTTTATGGAACATCATCCAAGTCTCCATCATCCCCCAGGTCTTTGGGGAGATTAGTTTCAATTTCAAAATCCTTTATTGGGGGTACAAATAATCTTTTAAAATTATTCTCCCTCACTTGAAAACTGTCCTAGAGGTTTACCCAAAAATCCTCCAATTTGTGCTTATGTCCCTCATATGCTTTAGGCATAGTTTTCTTGAGTTTCCCGTAGGGATCATAAAATTCCCTAGCATAATCAAACTCCTTTAAGTTCAAATCTTGGAGCTTTTGCTTCACCATATTTGCTACTTGTATCTTTGAACAAGAGAAATACCCAATGGACACTAAAAAATCAATCCCTGTTTTATGCTTGGATGACAGGAGGGATTGAAGGCCTAGCAGCTGCCTAACATACTCTAACAAGATGATTCAATCATTGCAGTACCTTGGTAGAATCATTGGGTTCCCTGTAAACCACTGACCCTTATGAAGTGGAGTGTTGGTTTTGAATAAACCAACATGCCCATTCTTGGATGATGGCCATGGCCTTCAGGATAATCCTATATCTTGTGTCTCCAGTTAACTTAATGGTTACAAGGAAGAGGAAGGCATCATTAATAATTTTGAAGTGTGCCTTTTCTTTAGTGAAGGGGAGTTGGGAACAATATTCCCAGACCTTCTTTTGGCCTTCGTCATCTCCAAGCTGACCTACCACTTGTAGGCTTGGAAATTTATCCGCTCTTATAGCCACCTAGATGGCATAGGAGGTGAAAAATAATTTCTTGGTCTGGTGGACCTCCTTCATCTATTTGCATATATTGTCAGAAAGGATTTGGGCCCAATCGAAGTATTGTTTCCCTATGAGGATGGTGGTCATAAATTGAAACATCCAGGGGTGAAAGTGTTTGCAGTCAGGTTTTCCAAAGGCCCTACTCAATATGATGATTATGTCTCTCTGAGGCTCTTTGAAGTCTACCCTTAGTATGTCCATGGCCTTTAAGCCTATTTTCCTCTCCTCTCCTAACCAATTTTCCTTCATGTGCCTCTTGTTTGAGGCCACATTGTTTTTCCATACACTCAGGGCTTTCTCTTCAGTTGAGAAGAATATCTCATCTCTGGTGGGGATGTCGAACACAAATCCCAACATTTCTAGAGACAAATCTATTATTGTTTTATCCTGTGTGACTATGCATTTCCTTGTATTAGGGTCATAGAATTGGGTGATTGTCATAATGAACTTAGGAGCCTGTACCAACTGCGGGAAGATGGTAGCCTCCACTAGACCTAATCTCTTTATCCTTCTTAGTGGGGCTTCCAACCTTGGTTTATCCAACTGAGTCTTAATGTCTTCAATCTCAATGTGTCTGATCTTGGTATTTGTAACACATTTGATTTGTTCATCCACTTTTGAAACATAAACTTGGCCCTCATAATGGTATTTCATGGTTGCAGTAAATCGTTCAATGTCTCTGCCTCTCTTCCTAGATGTTGGGTCCATCTAATTGCTTGAATCAGCAAGAAGGAAACAAGTGTTAATCCCTTGTACAAAACATGGAATACTTCATTCACCTTGGAACTCGGGGGTTCCAAGGTAGATAGTTCTCTTTTAGAAAAAATAACCTCGGAACTCTAGGGTTCCGGGTTGGGTGCAGTGAATGAAGTTCAGAACTCCATGGTTCCAGGCTTGATGGATGAGGCTCGCTTTAGGACTCCAGGGTTCTGGAGTCTCGAGTTAGACACAAAGGACACCCAAAAGACTTAAAACATAATGAGCTCTAAAGGGACAAACCTCGGAAGTTCGGGGTTCCAAGGTTTGTGGTACTACTTCTTTAAAAAGGGCAATCTAGAACCCTGGGATTCTGAGGTCATTGTGCATTAGGAACAAGACTAACCTCAAAAATCTAAGGTTTCAGGGTTTCAAGGTTTGTGGAAAATTAACTTAACCTAGAACTCTGGGGATTTGGTGTTCCGGGTAAGACTAGGGCACATGGGGAACTAAAAAAAACAAGGCAAAAATGAAAAACAAGAAAAAATGCAAGACAAGAAGATCTAAACTAGAAAATGATAAGGAGGGAAAGAAAAATCACCAACCTGGTGAGAAAAATCACCCAAGAACACGAAAGGAGCTCAGAAGGACGAAGGCACGAAGTTTGGAGGTCAAATGCAAAAGCTTTGAAAAGTTGAATGCACAAATGAGCTTTGAAAAGTTCATTCTTCCTATTTATACCTTCCTCCCCCCCAAACCTCATCCTTACAAACACCTTCAACAAGACCTCGGGACTCCGGGGTCCCAAGGTGGTGCCTCCTCTTGTTTGTTTTCTTTTGTCTACCTCAAAATCCCATAGTCACGGAGTTTCAATGTGTGTTTTTTTCATCAACCCTGGAAATCTGGAGTCCCGGAGTTGGTGATGGGAATACCAATGGCTGATGTGGTTGTACTTGTTATGGGGGCATGCTGGTGGAAACTAAATCCCGTTGATCGTTAATGGCTTAACTTTGTCTTTTTTTTGTATTTTATGATTTAAGATTCTCTAGAAAATAAAATTGTGAAAGATAAGGAAACAATAAAACAACAATGAAACCAATTCAATAACAACTTAACAAGCTACTCAATTAATTCCCTACAATCCAAAAATTATTAGATATTATCCAAATTAGCATTCAGCAACGGACCTCCAGTAAACCTACAAAAGACCAACCTTGGGACTCCGCGGTTCTGAGGTGGACAAAGAAAAAACAAAAAGAAAGAGACCTTGGGACTCCGGGGTTACGAGGTAAAAGGAGCAAAACTTAAAACCAAGCAACAAAAAGCAAAAGATGGACCCCATATTTCCAACACAAAGAAACTAATGGGGGTTAGGTATGTATGCCATAACAAATGGCGACTATCTAGGAAAAATGACTCTAGGCAGTATAGAACTTTAGAATCTCTGGTTAACCAGATGCCTAAGGCTACTATCATTCAAAAGGATGTATAAGAGAAAAAGATGAGTCATCCAATGAACAAACAACCAATTCCAAAACTGAACAGGATTGACACATAAGTGTGTGTGTATGATTTGTTACTCCACCATTTTCAATAATGAAGATAAATAGAGGAAATTGGGCCCAACCTACGTAGGTGGAGTCAACCAATGTGTTTTGAGCAAGGTCATCTTGGGCATAGCTCTTCTGCCAGTCAGGCATCTATAGCCGCAATAGAGATACCTCTAGTCTCCGTCAAGCAGTGCTCCACTGCTAGCCAAACATGCATAGCCCTCTTGGAAGTTACTTGAAACACCCAAGTTCATTTTCTTTAAGAGGATCATTTTTTTTTTTTTTTTTTTTCTTTTTCCTTTTAAAAACATCATAGAATATAGAAGGACTTATTTCTTTAATGACCTTTTAAGAAACTTTTCAAACATTAAAGTTTGATTACTAGGTTGGGAACCATGGTGGATAGCGTGAAACATCTCGACTTTTGACTTTTCACTTAGAAACAAGTTCATCTAATATCTTACAAAACTTTCTGATGTATCTTAATGTGATGGTAGTTCTGAGTTATCAATCTATCCTTTTCCAATTGAGGATCAAAAACTCAAATCATATTTAAACCATTATATAACACCTTGAACGAGTGTAGACAATGATTTCAAAATTAACCAAATGACAATGAAGTTGTAAATAGTAAAGAGTCGAAGTCTCTCAAAATTTGGCAACTTGTTATGCAAAGGATACCTTCCTTTTAGAATCTTTGAGAATAAATATATATACTTCAACACAACAAAATGAAAATGAATGAAACGAAACAAACAAACAAAACAAAAAGAGAAATAGGCATGCAACAAAGTGAAAACACAACAAACATGCAAAAACCCAAACAAGCAACAAAGAAAAAAAAAAAAAAACAACTAATCAACTATATACAACTAATATATTATATACAATAGGTCAAGCTTCACTGGGGGTTAATCGAAGTAATGTTTGAGGAACTAACCATTGATAGGAAATGGTACAAGTTCTCTAGTCAAAGAGCTTAACCTAAAGGTGTTCTCCCCTAAAATTTTGGCTATTTGTGAGGACCTAACCACAACCTTTCAAACTTGTGGTGATCACCTTTCTTCTCCTTGGCCTTGTCCCATAATAGGACTAGGTTGGAGATCCGAAAGGCTTTCCCCTTGGCCCTTTTGTCAAACCATCGCTTAACAACAACTTGGTTCTTGGCAAAGTGTTGTAGAGTATTAATCCTTTTTTCATTGTTTTAATAGATTTATGAGGCGAACCTCTACCTGATCCTCAATTTCAAGTTCTTTCATTAACTGGAGGACCGATATTTGTAAGATAATTGGGAAGACAGGTGTTTGGCCATAAACAAGGTAATACGAAGAATTTCCCAAGGCAAATTTTACTCTGGTTCGATCAGACCATAAGGCGCAACTGATTATGCCAGTCCTTGGGATTTTTCTCGAGCAACCTTTTAATGACATCTAGGATGTTCTTGTTGGTAGATTCGGCTACTTCGTGACCTTGTAGATAGTAGCTGGATGAAAATTTCAATACTACCTTATATTCATATGACCATTGCATCAACTATGCATAAGTAAAAGTAGGACCATTGTCACATGCCAGAGCGAACAACATACCAAACCTAGTGATGATGTGTTCTTCAATAAATTTCAAGACTACCTTTGTAGTAGCATTTTGACATGCCATGGCTTCCATCCACCGGGTGTAGTAATCCATCGTGGTAAGAATGAACTTATGTCCTATAGATGAGTTAGGATTAATGACACCTATGAAATCCAGTGCCCATTGGGCAAAAAGTCTTACCTCAAACATTGGTTGAAGGGGCATGGCATAGTGACGAACATGCTCATAAGTATACTTAAAAATACTAGGCCAGTAATATTTAACCTTCAAAATTTGATGTGCAGTGGCATCCATTGACCCATGACTTGTACCATATTTCCCATGGAATTCCTTGATCATGTTACGGGCTTCTTGATGATCAAGACATCGAAGGTAAATACCTTCTTAATTCTTTCTATAAAGTGTTGAATCCTTGATCATATAATTGACACTTTTGAGCCTTAAAGCTGATCTTGGCATGGCTGTCAACCCCTCAGGACACTTATTATTGAACAATATGAAAACCAAATCTGTGTACCATAGGTCCTAAGTGACGGACTCCAACGTATACTGTTGGCACTGGATTTGAGGGATGTTAGTCGCCATAGCTTGAGACAATCCTTGGCCTCTGACTAAATTCATTGGATACATCTCCAGATCAAATTCTTGTAAAATTTTCGTCCATTTCCCTCGACATTCTTCTAGTTCTGACTACATAAGTAGTGACTTCACCGCTTGATTAGGTGCAATCGCATAGATTTTACTCCTCATGATATAATGCCTGAATTTCTTGACTGCTCTTACTAACACAAAAGCTTGTTTTTCAAGAGCAGAATATTTGACCTCAACACTCTTGAAAGGGGAGCTCATAAATGCAATGGGTTTCTCATCCCCTACTTGCCTCTATGTTAAAATAGCTACTCCTAAGCATAATGAAACAAAATAATATATGTAAAATGAAAGAGTGTAGTCAGGACTAGTTAATACAGGAGCTTCAATGATGGATTTCTCAATCTGGGCGAAAGCCTCTTTTTCTTGCATAGTCCATTCGATCTTAGCATCCTTCTTCATCATTTCATTTAATGGCTTGACTATCTCTGTAAACCCAGTGATACATTTTCTAACAAAATTGATCTTCCCAAAGAAAGATCTCATCTCCTTTTTACTGCCAAGCATTTATAATTTCAGCAATGCTTCTACTCGATCTGGGTGTATAGATATCCCCCTTTTAGAGATTACATGGCCGAGGAGCTTTCCTTTAGCCACTCCAAATACACACTTCTTAGGGTTAAGGGAAATCCCATATCTTTGACATCTCTCCAAAACTTTTCAAAGGTGGTCCAGGCAATCCTGTTTGAGCTTGGAAAATATAGTCAAGTCATCCATATATATAATAATTAATTTTCCAATCAGATCTTTGAAGGTCGTATCCATTGCTCTTTGGAATGTTTCCCTAGCATTAGTTAACCCAAATGGCATCCTTCAGTACGCATATGTTCTCCACTTCATCATAAACATTGTTTTCATATGATCCTCATAGTTCACCAAAACTTGGTTATATCCAGAATAACCATCTAAAAATGACATCATTTGTGAACAACTAGAAATTTGTAGTACCTCATCCAAGGAAGGAAGTAGGTAATTACCTTTTTCAGACGCCTTATTGAGGTTGTGAAAGTCCACACAAAGCCAAATTTCCCCATTCTTTTTCCTTACTGGTACCAAATTGGTGACCCAAGTAGAAAGACGTACTGGGAAAATAATCTTAGCAGAGAGCAACTTTTGTACTTGCTTGAAAATCAAGGGTTCTATCAGTGAATTAACTAATCATTGCTTCTTCCTAAACAACTTTATATTGGGTTTCAGGGATATAACATGGGTGATGATCGATGTATCGAAAGTTTTTAAATCTTCGTACCCCCATGCTAATACATCAATGAACTCTTTCAAGATTTGTATAATTTTCTCTCTTTCACTTTGAGTACAAATCTTCCTAATATACATAATCTTCTCTTGGCCTTTTCGATCAATATTATGTGGTTCGTATTTCTGGACATCTGAATTTGTTGTTAATCTCTCTTTTATCCTAGGATCAGAATCAAAAAGTCTCTCTCAGGTGACCATACCTTTAGGAATAAAGTTTGTAGGTAAATTTAAAATTTCATCATCATTCCCATCATCAAGATCATCTGATCTATCCTTCTGTAGCGTCGTAAATTGTACGCACTTGCTAGGGTGGTACAATTTCACACCTAGTTTAGCACCCGCCTTGGTGCATTTTGCATTTTGCATTGCATTTCCCCTTTAGCACTTAATTAATTAAATTAATTAGGTCTAAGGTCCTATTTTATCATCTCCCACATCATAAAGTTGGGCCCTTTCATTAAAGTGTGCCCTTTTAATTTTATTCCTCCTATACATCATTTAATCAAAAACCCTAATTAGGCCCTATTTCGAACTTGGGGGCTTGGTTTCGGGGGTCAAAACATCTCGAAATCACCTATAACTTCGGGATTCTCTCTAAAATCATCATATCCGACGGCCCTAAAAATTTGGTGAAAAGTTGTCAGGACCGTGGCGCCCGGTGCACATGGTCCCGGACATTTTTCTCGAAATTTTAGGAGCACGATCCAATCATAAAATAAAGCTTAACCCCAAGAAATTGGCGAGATATTCAATCTCTAGGTCGGCCAAAAATCGAAATTAATACCTAGGGTTTCATACATAAGAGCTCTCTTTCTTCATTTGAAAGGATCCGATTTTTTATTTTCAGGACCTGATATGCAGCGAAAGAGCAGATCTTTGAAGACTTCAACAACATTCAACATCAATCTATCAAGCATTCATCAATTTCATTCATTCATTTAGGGCTTGGAAGACATTGAAGAACAATAGGAGATTACCGACTGAAGATTGGCTTGTACCCCTCCCTTGGGGGTTGGGTATGATTTCATGTTGTTTTCATGTCTTTGCATAAGCTTCAATATATCACTTATTCATGCTTTAGATCACTTTGCATCTTGATTTAGAGCATTTACATTATCATTTACAAGCAATTAGGGTTTACTTTCTAGGTTGCTCTAGTTTGCTTTCTTGCATTTTAGGACCTTGCACACACACTAGGTCTGCACACACAATACATTTTACAATACAACTTGGCTATTCGTGGAGGTGGAAATCACCAAAGTGGGGGTTTGACTAAGGAAAAACCCTATATAGCCGCCCAAACACCTTTTCAGATATAAGTGCAGGTTTCGGGACTCGGACGACGCCGCAGGTTGCAGATCCGGGAGAAGCAGACTGAGACCGACCTTCCCATCAAATTTCAGAGCAAAAGACCAGGATAGGGGCGTGGGGTGCCATGGTCCTGCCAGGACAGGGGCGCTGGGCACCCTGGTCCCTGGGACAGGGGCGTTGGGCGCCCTAGTCCTCCTGACAGACAGCATTTTCAGCATTTTTTGACAGCTTTTCCAAAGTGCAAAACAGCAGTTTCCGGAGCAGTTTAAGGGGCAGAATCAGGACAGTGGTGCCCGCGCCCCTGTCCCGAACATTTTCAGTTAGATTTTAACTCCGGGTATGCATTTGCATTCTTGTCTTGTCCTTGTGTTTACAGCTTTCCATTGTTTAAGTTCAATTCTGCAATCTTGTTATTGAACTTGCATCATTTTATCTTTCAATTACAACAAAGGAATATAAATCCTAATAGGTAGCCCGTGGCTCTCTCTTCCACAAAAAGAAGTAGCCAATTGTGTGATACCTCTAGGCTCTTTCGTATTCCACAAATGTGTGATTGAAA
>NC_081415.1:10943579-11021079 GCF_030272615.1 Cryptomeria japonica | reverse complement strand
TTTTTTGATTTTTTTTTACTTGCATTGGATGACTCAAGTGTAGAACTTCTTCAGATGGATACTGTTGGTTGGTTCATTGAGCACCTCCCCTTTTGAAGTTGACAACTGATATGCTCTTGATCCATAGGCTGATATGATAACAAAGGGACCCAACCAGTTAGGCTCAAACTTCCCTTTCTTTTCTTGACCTTGCTGATTTCTGGGATTTTCCTTTAGTACAAGATCACCGACTTTGAAAGCCCTTGGGATGAATTTGTGATTATAGCTTCTGCACATTCGCTACTGATATGCCTTGAGATGGTCATAGGCATGTTGCCATTTTTCATCAATAAGCTCTAGTTCATGCGACCTGTTTACTCGATATTCCTCATCTGGTATGAGGCCCTTCAAAGATACTTAGAGAGATGGGATTTTGACCTCAAGAGGTAGAATTACTTCCAAACCATACACCAATGAATATGGCGTAGCCCTCATAGGTGTCTGGATACTAGTCCTGTATACCCAAAGTTCCGGATTGAGTTGTACATGCCAATCCTTGCCTGCATTATTTACTGTTTTCTTGAGGATTTTTAGGATTGTCTTGTTTGATGCCTCTTCTTGACCATTCCCTTGTGGGTAATATGGTGTGGAGAAGCAATGTTGGATTTTGAATCGTTCGCATAGCTCTCACGCATCTTGATTCTTTAAAGGACACCCGTTGTCTGTGATGATGGAATTGGGAATGCCATATCTACAAATGAGATAGTTGAGAATGAATGAGGAGATCTGTTTTCCAGTTACAGTGGTCATCGGGACTGCTTCAATCCACTTGGTGAAATACTCTGTTGCAGTGATAATGAACTTATGTCCATTTGAAGAAAAAGAATGAATTTTCCCTACCAAATCAAGTCCCCATTGATAGAAAGGCCAATATGTGGTGAACAACTGCAACTCCTATGCTGGTGCATGGATAAGGTTATCATGAATTTGGCATTTAGGACATTTCTTAGCAAATTGATAGGAATCTACCTCCATTGTCGGTCAGTAATATCCCATTCTCAGAAGTTTCTTGGCGAGAGTAGGACCACTTGAATGCGTACAACAGATACCCTCGTGAATATCGTGTAAGGCAGAGTCAGATTTGTTATGATCGAGGCATCGAAAAAGAGTACCATCTAGACCTTGACCGTAAAGTGTGTCAGCGGTTAAGGTATAGCGGGTGACTTGCCAGATGAAGTTGCATTTTTGGTTGTGAGATAGGTCGGGTGGGAGAGCATTGTTTTTGAGATAATCATAGATTGTCTCGTATAGAGGTGAATCCGAACCAGTTAGGGCATAGATGACTTGGGATGCGGAATTGCCATAGGCTGGGGAAAATAATTTCTCTACTAGGAACTCGTAATGACTCTATTTATCTAGAATTTACAGCAGTGAAGTGATGATGGCCATTGCATCGACAACTCTGTTGTCCAATCTTGGGATTTGCTCAAAGGTGATGTGCACAAAGTACCATTTGAAATCATCCACCATTCTCTTGTAAGGCATGAGCTTATTATCCTTTGTCTAATAGTCATTGTTGATCTGATTGATAATTAATTGAGAATCCCCATAGACTCTCAATTCTATGATTCTCCATTCTACAACCATTTTGATTCATGTTACCAGGGCTTCATATTCAACAATGTTGTTGGTGCATGGAAACATCAGCTGATAAGATCTTGGAATTGTGTGACCCTTTGGAGTAATGAAAAGGATGCTGACACCCGATCCATGTTGTGTATAGGATCCATCAAATTACAAGGTCCATTGCTTGGGTGTGATAGTGAGTACATCCATGTCTGTAAATTCCATCTGTAGTGGGCTCGTAGTGGTGCTTCTGCCAGTTGATTTGCAATTACCTGTCCTTTGATAGCCCAACGTTCTGTGTACTGGATATCAAAATCACTCAGAATCATGACCCATTTAGCTAATCGTCCTGTGAGAGTTGCCTTGCTGAGTAGATATTTGAGAGGATTGATTTTTGCTACCAGCTTGATTGTATGGGATAACATATAGTGGTTGAACTATTGAGAGGCAAACACTACTGCTAAGCAAGCCTTCTCAATGAATCTATAAATTAGCTCATATCCATTCAAAGTTTTGCTAATGTAATAAATAGCTCATTCTTTGCCTTTGATATTCTTATGCTAGCAATGCTTGCAATGATACTTCTATTGTTGATATATAGAGAATGAGCGGCTTGCCTGCTATCTGTGGTACCAAAACTGGCGGATTCATCAAACATTGTTTGAGATAGAGAAATGATTCCATACACTTGTCTTCCCATCTGAAAGGTATATTCTTATGAAGAAGATGATTGAATGAGAGACATTTATCTGCCAGTTGAGCAATAAATTGCCTGATAGATTGCAATCATCCCTATAGAGATCTGAGTTGGCTAATGTTCTTGGGAGGTGGCATTTCCATGATAGCGTGTACCTTTGCTAGATCTACTTCAATGCCCTTTTCTAACACAATGTAGCCTAACAGTTTGCCTGATGTGACCTCGAAGACACATTTCTTAGGGTTTAGTCTGACCTTGAATTGCTCCAATCTTTGAAAGATTTTATCTAGTATGCCCAGATGTTCTGCTCGGGTGAATGATTTAGCTAACAAATCATCCACATAGTCCTCCATGAAGGTATGGATGATATCGTGGAAGATTGTTGTCATGGCTCTTTGATAAGTTGCCCTAGCATTTTTCAGGCCAAAAGACATGACGTTCCAACAATACGTTCCCCATGGATAGGTGAACGCAGTTTTATCTTGATCCGCTAAGGCTATCTTGATTTGATTATAGCCAGAGAAACCGTCCATTAATGATAACATTGCATGGCCTGTTGTTAGATCCACAATTATGTCAATGCTTGGGAAAGGAAAGTCATCCTTCCGACATGCCTTGTTGACGTCCCTAAAATCTGTGCATATTTTGATGCTTCTGTTAGGTTTTGAAATTGGTGCAATGTTTGAGATCCATTCAACATAGTCTATAGGTCAGATGAATCCGACATCTAATAACTTCTTTAGTTCTGCTTTGACCAATAATGCCACATGTGGATTCATCTTTCTTAATTTCTGCTTGACCGGCTTAGCTCCTGGAGCGATGGATAAGTGATGCATAATTAGGTTAAGATCTATTCTAGGCATGTCAGCATAAGACCAAGCAAAATTGATTTGCTTTTCTTTGAAGAATTTGATAAAATCTGGTTGTTCCTTTTCTGTGAGTGATTCTACCAAATGGATGGTTTTGACTGTTGCTTTAGTACTGTTGTTTATTGATTGAGTTGGCTAAATCAATATTGGTGACCTTTCTTGATAATGTTCAGGAAGAGTGTCAAGTCTCCCATCTTCAGATACCTTAAAAAGGTTTTCATCCTCAGATGCATCCTTTATTTTTACTTTTTTTGTGATCTAATACTGCCATTGACTATTTTTCACCATCAGATCCTTTGCTTATTTCATTTTTGCGACTGAGAGACTTGGCACTCCCTTGATTGTAGATATCGTTATTTTGTTCACTGGTAGAGCATGTTTCTGGGTTGACTAAACACAGGTATTGGATAATGGGATCATCGTTTGGGAATATTGGTATATCATGATGTTCGGGTTCTTCCCAGTCTATGAGATCAGGGTATATGAGCGGTAAGGAGTCATTTGGTGGGTTAAGATCAGCCACGGTAAGTGTCATGATAGAATCATCATTATAGTTATTTGGGATACTGGTGAGGTCTATGATATTGTCAAGGTCTTCGATGGTATTATCATCAATGTTGCCTTGTTCATATTGTCGCTGCTCATTCTCACTAGCCTCATAGATATGTCGTGGTCCAAATTCAAGCGGTCGAGATTCTGAGCCTTGTCTCTCCTGAGAAAGGGATGTGTATGAGTGGATGGTATCTACCTCAATTTCCTTAGTAACTTAGAACATCTACCCCACTCATATTCATTAGAATTCAAAATTACTATCCCTGGTTAACTCACTGCTTCTGACATGTATGTTGTATGGTGAGAAAAGATCACTGATGATTGACACCAGTTTTGTAGCTTTTTCTGATTTGAAATCGGTGCTTTCTTGTACTCTTTGTATTTTTTCATACACTATTTCTCTTTGGGGAGTAGTAATTTCTTTAGGTGGTGGCTCCACCTTGGTTTGATCAGGTTCTTTCACATGATGCACTTTCTTATAAGAAGCTTCCTCCCTTTGAATGGCTAGTTCTTCTTGTCGTTTCTCATTTTCTTTATGTTTGTGCTCTTTTCTTGTTGTTTTTGCTGCTTGGTGTAGTGCTTCTTGCCATGAGTCTTCATTATATTTTTTCTTTTCTCTCCACTAAGGTTTTTGATGGTTATTTTGTTTCTGCATAGGCGACACATGTTGTCCATACCCAAGTCTTGTTTTGTCTCTTGCAAATTGTGAAGGAGGTTGTAAGGGTTCTATAATGCCTTCTTGGCACTTGCCAATAGGTCCTTTGCCATTGTATCCCATTCATTGCATGATCCGAAACCCGTTTCCATACTGTTTTGTTGGTACGACTACTTCTATGGTAGCAACTTTGACTTCTTCTTCATCCTTGTATAGCCAACTAAGGATGTTTTTCTCTTCTGATTCATCGACCAGTGTGCCCACCTGGATAAATTTACCATCAAACTTGGTGATGGATTATGTTTTCTGATGTCATGATGTGGAAGGTTGTCCATAAGATTTTGGTGACGTTGGCAATTTTGATAGACATAAGGGTTCAAAAGAGTATTCCCCCATGCCTTGGTCCTTGATTTTCATCTTTTGCTTAAAGTCTATAGATAGAGACTTGAGTTCTTCTTGATGATGATTGGATGCTGAGGAGGCTTGGGCCTCCCTGTTGTGTGGAACCAAGCTATCTTGAGCTGCCCCCATAACATTGCAATACTGAAAAGGGTTATTATCTGCAGATATGAAAATTCCTGTCCATTGTAAGGGAACTTGATAGATTGATGGTATGTGGAAGGCACCGCTTGCATTTCATGGATCCATGGATGACCTAATAGTATATTGTATGTCCAAGACTTGGCACATGGTGTCTTTTTGTATAGGACCTACCAAAATAGGTAGTATTATCGTTCCTTCAGATGACCTCTCTTCATCATCATAGGCTTTGATGGTGATCTTCTTTTTTGGATCAATAGACTGCTCAGAGAAGCCCAATGCACGAGTAAGCTTTAAAGTACGGATAGTGAGACCAACTCCTCCATCTATTAACACTCTTTTTACTCGATGTTTATAGAATAATACTTTGATATGGAGCTTGGTGTTATTTAGATGATTCAAGGAGACATCATCGTGTTCAAAAATTGATATGTTATGTGGCCCTATCATATGAGCCACCATGGCTTGGAATCGATCAATGTACAGATCATTGGGAACGTTTGTTTCGATAAGTTCTTGTTCCAAGATATCCTTGTGTTTTGGCAAGAGTTTGATTAACTCAAGTATGGATATCTGAGCGGGAGTTCTCCGTAGTTCATCAACTAAATTATATTGAGTCTTGGGGAGAGTTGTGGATGTTGATGTGTTCCCTTTCAAGACATATTTTTGTGCTCTGGTTGTCACATTTATCAACGTATGTTCTTGTTTGTCCTTTTCGTTTTATGACATTTACATGATTGTCATATGTCGATATGTGATTAATGGTGTTCTCGTATAGGTGATTTATACGAGCTCCTTTGGTATTGTTTGATGTTGAAGCTCCTCCCTTGTCGTAATTTGGAAGAGGATTTTTGAAGGATTCATGGTCACCATTCATTTTGTGACCATCAACTGTTAAATCACCCCTGTCTATCATGTCCTGAATGATGTTCTTTAACCTCATGCAATCATTTGTGTTGTTTCCTTTGTTTCAATGAAAATCACAATAATGCGAGTCATTCCACCAAGGGTTTGACCTGGGGTTCAAAGTTGCTTGTGGCTGGCAATGTGATGATCTGTTTCGTCAAGAGTTCCCAAAATGTTGATTCTAAGGTTTGTCCTAATGGTGTGTTGCTGCATCGATATGGAAAAGTATTGGTCTTGCCTCTCTAGTTTGTGTTGTTCCCTTGGTTAGTGTTGTTGCCTTGGTTAGTGGTGTTGCCTTGGTTAGTGTTGTTGCCTTGATGATTTCTGTTGGTGTTTGATGTTGAAGCTCCTTGATTGGTATTTTGCGGATAAGTGTTAGTGCCTTGATTAGCACTTTTTTGATCATTATGGGATGGTGGGTTGCCTGATAAAGTCAACACTGGTTGTTTAGACTTCACATTGTTGGCATCAACTACCCCATCATTAACAATGTTTTTGTTCCTTGTCCAAAATCTGGATTTGTCCAAAGTGTTGTTATTGTTTTGATTGTTAAAGGTGTTAGCATTTGACGAATTAACACCTTCCTTAAATAACTTTAATGTTCCTTTCTTAATGCAAGCTTCCTCTACTTGGATTCAATTTTCTATCAATTTGGGAAAAGATGGTATGCATTGAAGTTTGAGTTGATAACTCATCTCATTATTTAGATTATCGATGAAGATTTCCATCTTTTTCTTTTCAGGCACGTCTCGAGGATATCTCGAAACCATGCATCTCCACCATTGTAGAAACACCATGAATGTTTCATTGCTCTTTTTTTTTGTGTTACACACATCCCACATGGTGATTGCATGTTGAATGTTATATGAGTATTGTGTTATGAATTTGTTTACCAACTCATCAAATGATCTAATGGGGAGTGTAAGTTTAGACAACCACTCCATTGTTTTCCCTCCCAAAGTTCTTGGGAATAATCTCATTAAGTAAGTGTCATCGTGAGCAAACGCTAAGCTCATGGTACAAAATTCTCGAACATGATTACGGGGATCACTTTTACCATCGTATTTGTCATACTTTGGTATATCTGAATTTGGGGGAAAGGGTACCATGTTCAATCTCCTATCAAAAGGATAAGGACATATTTCGTCCAAGGAGTATCGTACCGTAGTTCCTTGTTGCATGTCCTGCATTTGTCTTTGCAGTGTTTGGAGTTGTTGCGCAAGAGCAACCATGTGTGCATTTGTCCTTCGATGGGGAGCTTCCCCTCATTTATTAAGATTGTCCCGATTGCAGGCATGGTCTTGTTCATGGATGTTATCTTGTTCGTGGGTGCGATCTTGGTTGTGTATGTTTTCTAGATCATGTGTCTCTTCTTCTCTTTGTTGTTCTTGATAGGCATAGTTTATTGACCTTGTTCTTGAAATTCTCTCATCTATATTCCTGAAGTTTTTTGTATCAAAATCTTCAGGAATGTTGACTCCTTTGCTAGTTAGCATGAGTAGATATTTTCCTTGTCTGCTTCTATAAGTCTTTCTACAAGTTTTTGGAAAGCTGCATTTTCTTGACATTCTTGGAGAAGTTCTTTGGTGATCTCTATTTCTCCCATATTTGCATACTCATCAAAAGGATTGGACAGTCTACAACCCATACTTGATTCTGGTTGTGATTCCCTTTGTTTGTTTCTCTAAGATCGAGTGACAATGGGCATTAATATATTTCTACTATGGTGAATTCTTCTTCTTCTATTGAGGTTCTTGGTGGAGTTGGTGGATCAGGTTGAGCTTCATTATAAGTGATAAGGAACTTTGGGAACAAAGCAAGGTTAATTCTTCCTCCACTATTTAGGCATTGGTTGAATGCCGCTTTCTGAATGTAAGCCCTACTTCTCAACGACTCTTTGTTAAATTCGTTTGTTTTTCCTTCGATATACAATCTCATATGATGCAAGAATACGCAATGTGATGCAAATAGTTGACAATTGATGTAGAGAAATTTATTCTTTTTAACAAGTGTCTTAGAAGTAGGTTGTCTCTTCTTCAACTTAGTCTTTTGATGAAGACTTGTTCTTCTCAAAATATGAGTGTTCATACACAAATGATCAAAGGTTGATGTTGATGTTGATGTTTGATGTTGGATACTTCATTTTGAAAACTTAAGTTTACTTTATCAAGTAGAGGTTTAGTTCGATTTTCCTCCATGACAAAGTGTGTCAAATGATATGGATAAATTCTCCCGATATGGAAACTTTCAATTTGACAACTTAAGGACAAAACTAGGTATTTGTTTTGATAGGATCCGCTGGATGGTGGAACTTTGATCATTATTCTGATACACCTTAATTTTGTTGGATGAATTCTGATCTTAATCTAGTTAATGTTTTGAAAGACTCATTCTAAGAGTGCCTTGTTGGATTTGGAAATTTTCTCATCGATGATCTTTTTCAAAGTTTTGTTGCTGGATTTGCTAAAGGACCCCGAAGGGTATTTGAAACTGCTGATAAAAATTTCCCAAAGTGACTGATTTGCTCTTTGGTTTTCACTAATATTGATCATGCGTTAAGACAAAGACCCGATGCGCTAAATAAAGTCCTCAAAGCGCTACAGAATGTTCACTATGCACTATGTTGCCTTTTCCACATGCTACTTCAGATTGTTTGATAATGAATTGGCTAGATAGGTTATGTGCTAATATGTCTTGGTTGCGTGCTAATTTTTGATATGAAAGTGCTATAATATGTCTTGAATGCGCTAGGCTGATGCTTGAATGCGCTATGATGATGTTGATAAGCGGTACCTGAAATTTTACTAGTATGATACTGATTATGTGCTAGGTTGAGTGATGAAAATGCTAAGTTTTGGTGCAAACACGCTATTGAATATTTGCGAAGCGCTAGGCTGTTGCTCCTATGCACTAATTGTCCCGATTTCTTTGTTTGAAGTTTTTGCTGTGATGTTGAAAAACAACACTTGTGATTTGATGGATGATTTTCTAAAAATGACTTGAAAACATGACATATAGAAGAGATAACAATTTGTCTATGCTAAACAATTAGTGTATGTTCTTTTGAGGATGTTTTCAAATCCTTGATGTTTTCACTGGTTTAGATTACAAAGAAGATACATCAAGCAGAATTTTTATTCAAAAGGTCATCAACAATATCATAGTCCACTAGTCTCGATACTCCGTTAGCTCAAACAGCCTTGTCACCCCCTCGGGGGCACCCATTTTTTTGCCTTTTGCTAGAAATTAACCCAAAGTGAATTGCTTCACAATTGAGTAGTTATTTTGGGAGATATATGGTGAGTGATCTTGGGGGAAGATTCTTCCCCACCCTTGCACTATGATATTGCCAATATTTGGCGACTGACTCGGTTCAAAGTTTCTAATGCTAAGGTTTTTAATTAGGCTTTCGTTCGGTCTTCAGTGATAAAATCCCTTGGGAGGATTCCCAACCTTTAGAACAAAGGCTTTAGGTATCTTAAAGATACTGGGGGAAGACTAATCACTGAGAAAAACCATTGAAGGGGACTTTTATCAGCCTCCACATTTGATTATAGTGGGTTGGAACACTTGGCGATAAAACCGTTTCCCACTTACGTCGTTCCCCTCTCATCGGCCATTAATGGCGCCCTAAGGGAAACTCAGGTGGGTAGGCCTTCTAAAGGATTTAATTTCTTGAAGTAAAATAAAGCATAAGAGTGGTTTGACTTTTTGGTCACCCA
Source organism: Cryptomeria japonica (assembly GCF_030272615.1). NCBI lineage: Eukaryota > Viridiplantae > Streptophyta > Pinopsida > Cupressales > Cupressaceae > Cryptomeria > Cryptomeria japonica. The sequence goes on along the minus strand of NC_081415.1, from coordinate 11,011,533 downwards.
ATTAAGGTGAGAGCATATACCTTCCACTTTCGAGACAAGGCAAACAATTTTCTTTTTAACTTCCAATATAATGATTTGCTAAGATCTATTTGGAGATGTTGCTCCAACAAGAATGGTGTTATTTTTAGCCTTTCAAAGCAAAATGTGTGTTTCAAAACTTTGGGAAATAAACTTGGTCAACAAAATAAAATCATGTATTGGTTAACAAAATGAAAATCCTGCAACCAATCGTCAATGAAGTTCTTTTTATTTTGTATCAAAATGAAAGTGAGGTCCTTTTCAACTTTGCAAAAATAAAGGTTTGTTTGGAGTTCTTTTTAACCTTTTGAAAAATAGAAAGTAAGGTTTTGTTTTAAGCACCAAAGAAATGATGAGGTTCTTTTTAACTTTGCACCAAAATGAAAGTGAGATCCTTTTTATCTTTGCAAAAATAAAGGTTTGTTTGCAATTCTTTTTAACCTTTTGCAAAAATAAATAAGTAAGGTCTTGTTTTAAGCACTAAAGAAGTGATGAGGCTCTTTTTAACTTGCAGGAAATGAATTCTTTTTAAACCAACTTGAAAAGCTTAGGAAAAAAAGAACAATCAACTTCCTAAATCTAACTCCTTCAATTTGCAAGAAATGATTAGTAACCTGCAACAAAAGAAAGTTAGCGAAAAAAATTAAAACCTTAGGCGGGCTTACACAAGCCTAATTTTCTAACTCTATTACAAACTATCCCTTTTCTCTACCAGAGTTATGCGCTGAACTTATGCACAAATGCGCTACAGAAAGGTATAAAAGCGTCAAATTATGACTCCTATGCGCTACTCTGATTTCCTAATGCGCTATGTTGTTAACTTGATGCGCAAGAAAGAAAAAAAAAGTTTTATGCGCTAAAAGTTAGCTCCAAAGCGCTACAAGAAGGATCCTATGCGCTAAATAGTGCGATGAAGGCGCTACCGTTTGCCACAAATGCGCTAAAGTATACTCCAAACGCGCTAAAATGGTATTCCAGCATGCTTGTAATCCTTGTCCTGCACAAAAAGTGATGTTATTTATGGGGATGAGCCCCACGGTGGGTGCCAAAAATGTATGCGGGAAAATATGGTGACGAAAATGAATAACTCAAATCCAGAATACCCACACCCCAATGAGACTCTTGGGGCAATTATATGAACTGATTCAATCAATTCAACTTCCCAAGGGGTGTCTCATTGTTCTCTATCTCACAAGATCCCTAATGTCAATGTTTTGCTCTCAGATCACTGAGCAAAGTGACTTAGGAATGACAACTCCAATAACGAGTGATGTTTGATTTATATGCATGAATGCATTCTAAGATGTATGATATTGAAACTATGATGATTAAGCTAGCATAAAGATGATGATAAGATTAACAAATTATCCTATCAAATGATATACTATCCTAGCATGAATATTCTATGATATGCTTCTAAATGCTATTATGATGTTTTAACAAAGAGAGGCTAAATGTTTAGTAATTTAGGCTATAATGTAGATGTATGAAAAATTGGAGATTATGAAAAATGAAGAACGAGAGCTCTATTTATAGGAAAAATAGGGCAATGGATGGTCAAGATTGAATAATCCTAACAAGGGTCAAGATTAAAAGTTAATTTTATAATTCTCACCAATGAAATGGTGACAATTGTCAACAAGAGGTTGCTTGAGAGGAGATGTAAGAAGCATTAAATGCCTAAGAAGACATGAAGGTTACCCTAGGAGGTAAGGGTTAAGGTTAGGTTAGGGTTATCCATTGGATAAAGCTTTTACCCAAGGGGTAAACTCTTGTGCAAGGGTTAATAGGATAACCAAGGTTAAAGCCATGAATGCTTGATGAAACCCTTGGGTTAGATGAGGGTTAAGTTAGAGAGAAAGTCTCTAACCATGCAAGAAGGTTGAGTTAACCATTAATGGCTAGGAAGACTTTGAGGGTTAACTTGTTGAAGACATAAAGCCTTTAATGCATTTCAAAGACTTTGGAGGCTTTGATAAGTGACTTCTCTTTGCTTAGGAATGTGACAATAATTAGGAGATGAATTAAGCTAAATTGGAATTGATTAGAAGAATCTAGAAGGGGTTTAGGAGGTAAGTAGGAGATGTAGGAAAATGCAAGTGGATGGAGGAGGATTATAATTAAAATAAAATTACTTTATTTCAACAAAAATGGATGCAACTTGCATAAATACAAGTGGGGGGATTTAATTAAATAAAGTGATTTATTTAATTGAAGGCTAGAAAAGGTTTAGGTGAATTTAATTAAATAAATTGAGTAATTCATTTAATTAAATAGATGAAAATGAAGAAATTAATTAAATAGAATTTAATTAATAAGAGGAGTGGGGTTAAAATAAATATTAAATATTCATTTAGGAAAGTGGTCAGATTTATACGTCTACAATATCTAGCCACCTTCTCCCTATCCATCTCTCAGTGACCGGATCTGATCATCACCTTGTAGAATTATTTAGTTTACTCCTTCACACTCATGTCTTTCTGCTTCAAGTTTTGCAACCTTTTGAACAACTCCAACTCATAGTCTCTTGGAATGAATTTAGCCTTCAATCTTGCAACCATCTGCCTCCACCGGGTGATTTTAATCTTACCGTTCTCCACTCTATCTCTTTGCAATTATTTCCACCATAAATAAACATTCCTTGTTAACTTAGTTTGTGCTAACCAGACTCTCTGTGGGTCCTTAACATCTTCAAAATCGAAGTAGTCCTCCAACTCTCTGATCCAGTCTATCAAGTCTTCCACCTGAAAAGTTAGAAACCTCAGCTTTATGAACTTTGCTTACTTGCACCGCTGCTCTCAGTAATCTTTCTTTACCTTCTTCTACTGGTTTCTCAGCTTCTTCAGCCTCATGCTCTTCTCCCGCCTCTTCAAATTCATCCTTTGATTTTGGATTCCTCTACAAACTAGCCAATGCATTTCAGATCTCATTCCTCATCTTATTCTTGAAATCCTTCATCATCTGCTCTACCCTCTGAGGGTTCATCCTTCTCGGCAACATCTCCTCCTTTGCTCCAGTGCAACTGCCTCCACTTGGTGATCTGACTACAAGGTTTCAATTGCCTCTCCATCGGTGATCTGTTGAACACACAAGCAACTTGCCTCGAATCGACGATTTGTTTACCTAAAGAAATGCCTCAAGGTTCACAACCAACTCTTATACCATATGACACAACCATAACCTAGAGGATCCTCAAAGAGAATAGTCTGGATCATGCATCAAGAGAAACACAATGGAAGAATGAACATAAAACATAGAAAATGCAATTAGATTCATCTGCATCCTCATATATTCATCACAGAACATTCGATAACATCCAGTTACATGCAGACTCACTTGCCCAGTTCTAAACTAAATTCCCAAATATAACTCATCCGGATCTTGAAAGGATATCCAAATTACAAACCATGAATCTAGATCATCATACTACTTCCATGCCTCTCAAAGGATCACATACAACAATATATATACCATCCGAAACACATCCGAGTTGGCCACAAAAGTTTACATTTACCAAGGGAGGAAAATGAAATGTGTAAAATAGGTTGGCCCCAAAATGTGAAGATGCCATCCACCAAGAACAAACATGAAGTGCAGACCACTAAAGAGGGTTGGCCAAGGGCATAAGAACATCGTGTGTGGTGTCAAATAGATCTGCAAGCCAAGAAATCCCTCTGCACGAGAAGAAATCTCTGACATAGACAATAAGCTCAAAATTGCTTCGGAACCAAGAAACAGACACTCCAGAAGGAATAACTCACTGAAAAAGAATCCAAATGAAATGGAAATCTAGAATGATGAACAATAACAATCCTGGAAGCTGAAAATTTGATCCGCAATAAAAAAGAAACAACTACCGAAAAATGTTGAAAGTAACACACAAACTGCAACAAGAACAAAACTGAAAGCAAATATTTTTGGCTGATGTAAGATTGCTCATAGATTGGGGATGCTCCTACATCAAATAATCAAGTAACATCACTTATCACATATTAATACATCTAAGTCACACATCTATCTAGTATCGTTAATCATAAGTATCACATACATAACCATAAGACATATGCATACATAAACATAATTATATAGAAATATGCACGCCATATAAATCTCTATAACATAAAAGTTTCATCTCATAAGATTCATGTGTCATGTTATGATGATGTCAAATACATATTTGGCTATTAAGATCTTCCAAGATCATCCTATCCATATCCTTGTAATGGTGAAAATTAGGGGTTCTCTAATTAAGATAACAAAACCTCTAATTTTGCTTAAAACACTACTACATGGAAAGAGGGACAAACCTAATAGATCTAGGATTAATCCCTCTGGGAAAAAGCTCAAAAATTCTAATTAGGTTCCATCTGTGTTAGGGGTTTATTCCCTCTTTCTAAGTTGAACTGTGAAAATACTAAAATTAGGGAAAATCGGTGAATATTGAAGAGATCGGGCATACACAGTGAGCTACAGTCGTCATATGGAGACACCAACCTAGATCTGGGCAAAATAAGATGTTTTATTGTTCCCAAAAGTTTGACATGTTTTTTTGGGACTATGTTGCTCCAATTTGTTCTAGTCCTCCAAATTTCTTGCTGTCAAACATCTTGAACACAACTCTATACCTATTTCCTACACACAGAAAGAAGGGGGATGTTGTTGGGAATAGGGGTTTACCTAAGTCAAATGTTGGTTTAGGAATTAAGCTTGAATGAAATAATGCAAATATTAAAATAAATACTGGAAAGATATACCTCAGATCTACAATTGCTGATGATGATGCTTTTCTCTTTGAATGTAATCACATATGTTGTATGAAATGACATTAATATGACAAAACCCTAATCACACACATATGCTTGCATAGGAATGATGTAATTTTTCTCTACAGTGGTTGAATGATGAATATGAAGCCTTGAAGATCTCTAGAAATGCTTAATAATGAATGTTCCATGGATGCATGAGTGCTAGGATATGTCAACTTATGATGCTTAGATTGTTGGGAAAAAATAAGTTGATAAAATGTCTTTATATAGGGGTATCTAGGTAAACTACCGATTAGGCCCATCTCCAATGGTCATGTGGAGCCACGGGGATCAAATCTTATCAGGGAGATATAGCACCTACCCCATTTTAAATTGGGGTCAAATTAGGAGGGGCAATGGTGTTTTGGGGCACCATGGTCCAGACTATGGCACTCCATGGTCTGGTCTCTCTCCAATCAGGGCCCAACCAATGTTGAAATAGGGTGGGTGTCCCATGGGAGGACCCACTAAAGGTTTTATATGGACACAAAGCTGGAGAATAGGCACAACTGAACCCATAAAGGTGATGAGGATAGGACATGATAAAGGAGGGGCACAACATGAGGTGTAAATTGGCCCGATTGACAATTTACGAAACTATATTTATCCCTAACTTTAATGGGAGTATGAACCTATACAAATACTCATGGTAATGTAGATGAAAGATGAAATAGAGGAGCAATTAGGAGCACAATTACGAGGAGTATAAGACATCACTAATTTTGAGGAACCAAGCCCCCAATCTTAGGATCTTGATTCACTCAATCACATATAAGGGCACACAAAACAAGACAAAAACAAAAAGGCAAACAAATACAAACAAAGACAAAAGGGAAAAAGACACACAACACAAAAGATAAAAACTAAAACAAGACCTCAAGTCAACTAGCTAAAGAGACCTTGATATCAAAATGTCTCAACCACTAATATCATTCTTGAAAATGCCATCTCAAGAACACAAGAAAACACATAAAAATAACAAGAGCACACATCAACCATGAGCTACAAATAGCTAAGCTATGAGATCATGAGTATAAAGGGGAAGCATGGATACACATTCTAGATGTATTTTTCTAGGTGATTCATGAAAAGAAGAATGAGAAAACACATGGATACACATTCTAGTTGTGTTTTTCTAGGTGATCCATGTTGGGGAGGAGAGTAGGAATAGTCTAGTTGTGTTTTGCTACTTCCACTCATCCTACTATATCTGCAACTAGTGTTTGGTTTTGAGTGTTAAGCATCTTGTATATGAGTTTGTTTTTTGTAGTTTTGAGCATACAACAACCTATGTAAGACATGAAATAAAAAAATGAAAATGTGTGTCTGGTATCAAGAGCATCTCTTGTAAGAGGTTTTTTGCTCTAGTTTCGAGAATGTGTAACCCCATGTAAGACAAATATATGCCTAGTTTTGAGGACATCTCATGTAAGAGTTTTTTTTCTCTGGTTTTGAGAATGTGCACCCTGTATAAGACATATATAAATGTTGCATCTGGTTTTAGGCATGAAGCATCTCGTGTAAGACTTTGTTTGCTCTCATTTTCAAGAATGAACACCCCATTAAAGACATGCAAAAATATAGTACAATATAGTACAAAGAGGTTGATATGTATGTCCCCCCCCTTTAAGATGTCAACATAGCCGTATCTTGATATCTTAAGAGAGCTAGAAACAAGGATACCCACCTTCAACACCAAGGAGATATCCTTTAGGCAAGAATGTTCATAAATCCAAGCTAGAGAGGGAATACTCTTACAAGCAAGGATAAGATAGTTGAATAAGATATATCTTGCTACAAGTGTAAAGAGTTTCATTGGAGGAGAAGACAAATCTTTGCTCAAAAGAAATCTACCTCCAAGAGGAGTTTATTGAACAAAAATAACATCTTCCACCAAAAAGAAGGGAAGGAGAACAATAATGCATACCTTCCTCTATTTCTAGGAAAAATGGATTCTTGATGAAGGATAACACAAATTTTACCCAAAGTGAAGGGTTTTTTTATAATAGATACACATTTCCAAGTGTAAACGAGGTTGTAGTCAAGGATACACACCTCTTTCATAAGAGATAATCCTTGAGCAAACAACAACTTCATACTAGGAATGACATCAAATCATAAGCAAACACCACTCAACAAAGGGAAAGTGGATCCTTAGAAAAGATAGGAAAGATCAATTCCCCCCAAGTGTAAGGACAATGATAAATTACAGAACCTCTAAGAAGAGATTATACATAATAAAATGAACTATGTACTCACATGAAGGAACATTCAATGCAAGAAAAGACATCAAGATATGCAAAATGAAACTCTAAAGAAGAGGTAATATTCAAAGAAGAAAAGATTAAGATGAAGGATCACAAACTCCCCTAAGAAGAGATTAATCATAAGAGACATACTGTTTCATGCAAGAAAGACATCAAAGTATGAAATAATAAACCCCTAAAGGGAATACTGAAACTTTAGTCGAGAGAAGAGATAGGATAATATTCTTGCCTCCCAAGAATAGAGGCAAGAATGAATTATGTTGCTGCCCCAAGATGTTTGTACTTGAAATAGCATCACCCCTTATGACAAAGAGCTCCTAATTAATTTAACTACTAGTGTCATAGGTTGAGGAGTAACATGAAGGGTGAATGGAGTGCTAAGACACTATCTCTTCACCAAGGAAGAGTGCAAGATTAGTTGTAAGAGCTATGGAAGCTCTATCATATTGGTTTTGAATAAATGTTTTAAATGCTTTAGAATTTCCAAGAGAATGAGAATAACTATGATGAAAAAAACAATGTGGATCACCTTCCTTATGCTTATAATTGTAATTAAGTCTAACGAATGGAAAAAAAACATTCTTATCATACTTCAATCTCCAAAAGATTCTAGTAGTCAAATTCTCTTGGTCATCAATAGGATTAGGTCTTGTCTCTTGTGGTGTAGGACAAGGGTTGTTAGAAGAAGATGGATTGTCATCTATGATTTAATAGTTCCATTATCAACTAGTTCTTGTATACTTTTAAAATAATCTAGATAATCATTTGCATGATTGTCATGAGTTCGATGATATAAACAAAAAGGAGTGTTTTCAAGGAAGAAGCACCTTTAGATGGATGATAAATTCTATGTCTTGCAAGATACTCCTTCAAGTTTTGAATTTTAAGAAGATCATTCATAGGTGATTGATGAGGATGTCCTAGACCTCCACTACTACTTTGTGTAGGAGATTTTATAGGGACTTTGATTCCTTGTTCAAATTTTCCAAATCCCTATCCTCTAAAACCTTGTTTTGATATTATGTTATATCCACTCCTATAAGAATATTTTAATTGGTAGGAAGGAGTATTGTAATTAATTTCTTTAAAATTTCTAGTGTAAGTATATCTAGAAGGAACAAAGGGAGAAGTAGACAAAGAAGGAATATCCTTTGTAGGGAAATTCTCCTTTCTATCATCATGCATATCCTCTTTGATAGGTTGGGAAGGAAAATCCTTATCATCTAAGGCCTCATCTTTGCTTAATGTTATGTGTGGAGATAGATCATGAATGAAATGCATGACATCATCTTCTCTACAAATGTTTTGATGGTTAACATAATCTCTAGGAGAATAAGGGGGATCTAGAGAGATTGAACCACCAATATTTTTACCTTGCCCCCTTGCGCTAAGGTATGTGTATAAGAAGAAGATGGTGCCATGTTGCTCTTCAATGCTTTCTCTCCATTAGAGAGATCATTGATAAGTGCATTAGCTCTTTCTTCATTCACATTAGATACCCTAAGAGAAAAACAAGTATTAGTTTTTCATTAGGATCTCTAGTATTATGATCTACAAAATCTTTTATGTGATCTACATATGTAATGTATTTTCCTAAAAATATCACCATAAAATAACATGCATCATGGATGAAAGCATTGAGATTTAATTGATTAATAGTAATCATTTTAGAAATTCTAAACATGCAATATGCCAAAGTGCTATGAATGAAAAGAAGCAATGTGAAGTGAAATAAACCATATCCAACACATGGTTATGATAAACATAAGTGAAAATCAATGTAATCATATGCGAAATGACAAATAGATTAGATCTATCAAGTGCCACTATGAATATCCAAGATCAGATTTGAAAAATAAAAAATACAAATTATGCCACCCACAAATCAAATTAACCAAAATAAATTAGGGTTTTTATGAATTATCAAGTGCCATTATGAATATCCAAGATCAGATCTAAAAATAAAAGTTACAAATTATGCCACCCACAAATCAAATAACCAAAATAAATTAGTGTTTTTATGATTTTAACCTCTAAATTTATGTAATTTGATTAAAAATTTAATCTATGAGTGCACATTTGAAAATTAAAATGCTCACAAATCGTATCTAAGAAAAAAAATCAGAAATAGTGGTGTACGAAGTTAGGTTCACCAAAATGTAATGGTGAAAATTAGGGTTTCTCCAATTAAGGTAACAAAACCTTTATTTTTTCTTAAAAGACCATTACATTGTAAGAGGGAGGTACCTAATAGATCTAGGCTTAATCTCCCTGGGAAAAAGCTCTGAAATTCTGATTAGGTTCCACCTATGTAAGGGTTTGATTTCCTCTTTCTAAGTTGAATTATGAGAATGCTGAAATTAGGAAAAATGGGTAAATATTGAAGAGATCTGGCATAAACAGTGAGCTATAGTTGTCTTATGGAGACACCAACCTGGATTTGGGAAAAAGAAGATGTTTTGGATCTATTCCTAAAAGTTTGGCCTAATTTTTTGAGATCATACTACTCCAATTTGGCCTTGTCCTTTTGAATTTCTCATCGTCAAAAGGTGAACCTGTTCATCTATGTGAATCCTATCAATCCTCCCAAACACAACTCTATACTTGTTTCTTGTAGATAAAAAACAAGGGAGAAATTGTTGGGAATAGGGTTTTTCCTAAGTGAAACCCCAGTTTATGAATTAACCTTGAATGAAATAATGCAAATACTAAAATAAATACAGGAAAGATATACCTCAGATCTACAATTGTTGATGATTTTCTCTTTGAATATAATCAAACATGTTGTATGAAATGACGTGAACATGACGAAACTCTAAGCACACACACATGCTTGCATAGGAATGGTATAATTTTTCTCCACAATGGTTCAATGCCGAGTATGCAGCCTTGAAGATCTTTGAAAATGCTTGATAATGAATGCTTCATAGATGCAAGAGTGCTAGGATATGTCAAATTATGATGCTTAGATTGTTGGGGGAAAATAAGTTGTTAAAATGTCTTTATATATGGGTATCTAGGTAAATTACGGATTAGGCTGACCTCCAAAGGTCATGCAGAGGCACAGTGATTAAATCTTACCAAAGAGATATAACACATACCACATTTTGAATTGGGGCTAGATTAGGAAGGACCATGGCATTTTGGGGCACCATGGTGTAAACCTGGGTGCTCCATGCCCTATTTCCTCTCCAATCAGGGCCCAAACAATGTTAAAATAGGGTGGGTATCCCATGGTAGGACACACAAAAGGTTGTACATGGCCTTAAAGTTGGAGAATATGCACAAACGAACCTAGAAAGGTGATGAGGATATGAGACAATAAAGTAGGGGCACAAACATGAGGTGTAAATTAGCTCGATTGAAAATATATGATTCTACAATTCTATCCCAGGCGTCTATGTCAAAATGGTACAAAAGGACTTGAAGGGGCTATGATGAGCTTCCCCCCTTTGACCCATCTAGTCTAGCTTGACGCTCAAATTTTGATGGCCTTGCTCCTCCAAACCTAGGTGGTGGCTCCATGATCCCTGCACTCTTAGTATGATCCATCCTAGACCTGGCCATTGAGCTCTATGCAAAGCTCCTTGCAAACCGATCTAGCAACACTACCTACTCTTATAACATCTTGTAATATAATGCCTCTTGTCCAACATGTATGCACACATGTACTATCCATATTGTGGCTCCTTGTGTTGCTGTAGGTTCCTGTTGGAGGATGGTCTTAGTTCTTCAATACTGAGTGGTAGAAATATCCCTCGCCATAATAAAAATTACCACCTGTACTTGTAGTGTGGCAATATGAGCATCCTAGGTATCTTGTTGTCCTTGTAACCCTATGGCATGTGCGTGTAAGACTTCTATCCAAGTGTCCTGGTCATCTTGACCCTATACATGTGGCTACATCTAAGGCCTCACTTGTGGGCACAATTGTGGTTGAGTTAGTGACACTTGTCATGACTACAATTGTGATACCTATATGGCTCCCCTCCCTGTCCTACATCTTATTCTCCTCCCTTACAATCATCCCCTCCACCACCACCAACCTCCTAGCCCATCTCCTAGGTGATGGCTTCTCATCGCCCTTAAGCCTAAGGATAGGATCCTCTAGTCCTATCAATTATAGTAGTTTGTGGACTGCAATTAGGCCACAAAATTGATTGTCATCCCTATGTCCACCACATTGAGGTTGAAACATGTATGGTAGCTCATCCTTTCAATCCTTGTAGTTGAGCTATGGCCTCCATATCATCATCTTCAAGTCATCTAACACCCATCGCCAATACTCCAACTTACCTAACTTGGGCTAGGTCATGATACTTGAATATAAATAGACATATGGTTGTCACGTGCCTCTAAATCTCATGCACACAAGTCGTGTGACTGGGATGTTCTCCCAAGCACAAATATGAAGTAGGGTCATCCCTATTGACAAGCTTTGACCAGTGTGATACACAAAGACATGCATATCCTTGTATAAATTAGCTAATAGACATGGTCCACAAGAAAAATGAGTCCCATCCATAACCATGTACTCCTGAGTGTTCCCAAAGCCAGTAGATAAATAATGTGACCTTCTATCAGGAGATATCAATCCCTTGATCACTCTTGCTAACATTGATAGTAGCAATGCATATATGGATACCATTAGCCTCCAACTAAACTCCCTATCATAAGAATCCAAGTTCTCATCCCCAAACACTCATCACAAAGCCTTATTATCTCCAAATGTGTCATACGTGGCCTACTATCCATAGAATCCTCTAGACATCCTCTAGCGTCACCTACATCTCACCTACATATAGGTGAAATGAGCTATTCTTGTTGTGCCATCTCTCAACTAAGACAATCAATAGTATGAGATTATCCCAAATTCTAGGCATGAAAACCACATGACATATTCCTATTGATCCTAGTGTCAAATGGTCAATATCCATCAATAGGGGTTGCATACTCTGGGTTAGAGGATGCCTGTCCCACAACATCATCGTATCTAGGTCATCCTACAATCAAGCCAACCATTGTGTTAATAGCTAAACATCTTAAAAACTTAATCATAACCTTGTTAGATGATGTAAATTAGTCAACTGTGAAACTTTATCATATGCATAGAATCCCCTATTAGGTGCACAATTCATCAGTTATGACACCATCCGTTAGTTGCACTATTTTATCGATTGAGCCACTTGGTCCTTCAATTTCATTGATTCTCAATAATTGCACCAATATCCTAGCCATTTATGTAACTTTATTAGATGCACAAATTCCCAATCAATAGCACCATTTTATCAATAGTGCAACTTCCTTGACAATTGCACAGTTGCAACACAAATGCACCACAATAAGCATCAATTGCACAAAATTAGAGAAAATGTGCCAATTCAATGTGAGTTGCGTCAAATCATTCTTCTTGTGCATTTGACTAAACCTACTTTCCTAGGCTATTTATGGCACATTAATGACCTCCCAAGGGCCTAAAGGTTAGATACAGATCATCTCACCATACTCCTCAAGCCGCTGAAATCAACGAAACCCCTCAAACCAATGATTTACTATAGTAATTCCAACCATTTCTGCTGCTAACTCTCTCTAGGCTCTACAACTAGGTGCTCTGTAATATGGAGGTTGAAAATGAGCCTAATTATCTCTTAGAATTCTTATATATAGGCTCCATAGGCTTAATCCCCACATGTCTAGTTGTTGTAGTCTCCCCTAATCTTGCTTTGCCCATCGTAGTCCCCTTTTCTTCTTGTTTGCCCTATTTTTTGCCACTTAACCAATTAATCCTTCTCCTTCCTATCAAGATATTTTCCACACTTTTTCAAATTTTTATCCAATCTCTCGAGGGAGCATATCGCCTCCCTACCTCAAGCATATTGGGGCACATATGATCTGATTTTTGTTCTTTGAAATAATGCAATAAACTGCATTGCTTAAAATAGGGGCAAAATGTAGACACTTAAAAATATCCTCAATTAATTAAATAAATATTGATTATTTATTTAATTATCTTAATCCCACCTTTTTCAACTATTAATTAAATAGATAGATCTTTATTTATTTAATTAATTCATTATCTTCTTCTATCTAATCTTAACCCTCCAACTTGTTCACATCAATCATAATCTAAATTCATAGTCATGTGACAAGTGTCTCCCCTTCACATGTCTTATCACTCATTCATTAAATCTAGACACCTTTTTCTACATAAAAAAGTCAACCCACCTCTTAATCTTATTCACTCTCCCTCCACCTCTTAATCTTATCCTTCCATCTTAATTTAACATCTTAATCCTATTCATTCTCCTTTAACTTCTTAAACATGGCCATTCATCTTTTAACCTCTTAATCCAAGCCTTTGATTCTCTTGGATATTTCTATAAAAGGCATTTCCTCCTATTTTCACCTACCTAGTACACGAGTAGAGATACCTAGTATGCATAGAGAGTACTTGCTTAGGGCCTCATAGTTTCCATCATTTATTTCATTATCATACTTTCATTTTGCATCATGAATCAAGCACACTCCATTTTGTTATGCCATCTTGTGCTAGTGTTTAATGTTGAGGGCAAATACTATTATCCACAAGGTCTTGAAGGATTGGAGAACAATGATGTCAAGCTTATCATGTGTGTGAAGGTATAATTTATTTATTTTATTTGCATACACTTACTTTAGAGATCTATTGGTATTATTGATTTGCTTGTAGATTCTAGGCTTGTACTTGGGTTGTTTAGGAGTTTACAATAGGGTTACATTTCAATATACACATAGTGACTCGAATGTTCACTAGATAGTGAAAATGCTTCATTTTGAATATTGTTGCTAAAAAAGGGCATGTTATCTAAGTATTTGGAAATCCTACTAATATTTTGATCCATGTCATCATATTTGCCTCCAATGCCTTAAAATGTTCATGAAGGTTGTTGACCTATTTATTAAGTTGTTTGTTAGCTTTGAGGTGTTTCGACATGATTAAGCGAATATATGCGATTTGAAGATATATGCTAGAGGAAAATAATTATATTTCAACTTCATGAGGATATAAATATTAAGAGAATACAACCATGCATCTAGATCTCTAAATAAACTTGATAATGCATGTGTTTTAGATACCACATCATAGGACACAATGAAACCAAAAGTTAAAACTTTCTCCCATTGGGTTTTTCTCCTTTTTTTAATTTTTAATTTTTTTTTTCGTTTGTGAGAGATTGCATTGCATTGGTTTATACATGGGTACCTAATCAGGCCTTGTTGTTGAGACCCATTTTTGCATTCATGCATTTAGAGGTTTTTTACATCTTTCTAAGTTTCACTTTGGCGGGGGGGGTGTTAGAGCATTTTAACTAGAACTTTGCTTTTTCATCTAGAGTTATGCTTTTTCTAGCTTAAGTTCACTTAGTGATACTTTAGTTGAGATTTATTTAGCTCCTTCATGTTTTACTTTAGTTCTCATAATTTTAGGATTAGGGCATCTCTTGCTTTCTATAAAGCAAGCCTTTATGCATTGTATCATTCTTTCTGTAATCTTTGCTTTTGAGGAATATGGCATATTTTTCTTGCTACTCCCATTTGTGGAAGGTGTTCTAGTTTGTTGTTTGATCTTGTAGGCTTGTGTTGCAAACTCTATGTTACAAAATTCAACGTGGTATTAGAGATATCAAAATTTAATAATGGGGATATAAATACTAAGAGAACACAACCATGCATATAGACCTCTAAATAATCTTTATAAACACTTGCCTATGCATTTTAGATACCACATTAAAGAACACATTGAAACCAAAAAGTAAAACTTTCCACTTACCATTTTGATAGAAAATGTGGGGAAAGATGATCTAGTGGAGTTCCTAACATGAGAGGTGTTAGAGCATTTTAACTAGAACTTTGCTTTTTCATCTAAAGTTATGCTTTTTCTAGCTTAAGTTCACTTAGTGATACTTTAGTTGAGATTTGTTTAGCTCCTTCATGTTTTACTTTGGTTCTCGTAATTTTAGGATTAGGGCATCTCTTGCTTTCTATAAAGCAAGCATTTATGCATTGTATCATTCTTTCTGTAATCTTTGCTTTTGAGGAATATGGCATATTTTTCTTGCTACTCCCATTTGTGGAAGGTGTTCTAGTTTGTTGTTTGATCTTGTAGGCTTGTGTTGCAAACTTTGTGTTACAAAATTCAACATGGTATTAGAGATATCAAAATTTAACAATGGGGATATAAATATTAAGAGAACACAACCATGCATATAGACCTCTAAATAATCTTTATAAACACTTGCCTATGCATTTTAGATACCACATTAAAGAACACAATGAAACCAAAAGTAAAACTTTCCACTTACCATTTTGATAGAAAATGTAGGGAAAGATGATCTAGTGGAGTTCCTAACATGAGAGGTGTGGGAAAAGTATCAAACACATTCTTAGAGGAATATTTCTTGCTATAGAATGGATAAGATTGGTGGGTTGAATGAATCTTATACACCAACCATTGAGAAGTTTGGTATAGAGTAATCATGTATATATGAGTTAGGAATACCAATAAACCTTTGATTTCTAGAGTTCATTATTGAGATCCATCCACAAAATGTAGGGTACTTTACAATGCCACTTGTCATTTAGTCTTTTTTGGAATCTTGAAATAAGGGAGTATAAGGTAGTAGACAATTTTAATGGGCAATAAGAGGAAACTACAAGTATTGGACAACATCTCATCTTTCAAAAATATATTAATAGGAGGAATATGCATGGTTGTGTTCTCTTAATATTTATATCCCCATTGTTAAATTTTGATATCTCTAACACCATGTTGAATTTGTAACACAAAGTTTGCAACACAAGCCTACAAGATCAAACAACAAACTAGAACACCTTCCACAAATGGGAGTAGCAAGAAAAATATGCCATATTCCTCAAATACCATGTTGAATTTTGATATCTCTAATATGAATGGTTGTGGAAGGTGTTCTAGTTTGTTGTTTGATCTTGTAGGCTTGTGTTGCAAACTTTGTGTTGAATATCATGGGAAGCTTGTTTATCAAATGCCTTATGGACAAATTCATGTTTGAGGTGGGTTCATGATGTTTGTTGGAGCTTGGGAGGTCCCTCAATTCTTTAAACATATAGATGCCTTTCCTAACAAACGTCTTTCCTTTAAACTTGTTGATGAAGAGTAAAGGGTTGTTCATTGTACTAAAATAGCTTGTTCCACCAAATGGAAGAGATAGGCAAATTAAGACCACGCTAAAGAGATTGGTCATACCAAGAGAGGTGTTAGGAAACTATTTACCAAGGTTTCCGAATACTATTAAATGAGTCTATCTCTAAATTTTTGTTTAGATAGTCTAATATTTAATTACAATCCTAATGTATAATGTTGAATCTCCAAAGTTCTTGAAATAGGTAAGTTGGACACCCATGAGGAGCTACAAGATATTGTTTATTATTATTCTCCAAAATTGTATGAGATGTTGCAATGACATTGAATAAGGGAGGTTATAAAAGGAAGTTAAAAACAAGTTATCTATCATCTTTTTCAAAATAGGCAATGAAAATATGAATACAATTATTACACTTGTGGAACTCATAGGAAAGAGAAAGTTGGCTTGATGCCATCTTATGGTGAGGTTTATGATGCATCAATGAGTAAAATGGGTTACTTTTTATTTTGACGACTACTCACATGCAGTGGGGTATGAGAATTTTTAACATGTTATTTTGCAATCATGTTTGGGCCCATGGTCTTATTTTATGGTGGTTTTCTAACATTGAGGGCTTATGCAGGAGTCCCATGAGGGGGTTTAAGCTCTATTTTTAAGGAAGAGGTGGTCCCATGAATAATTTTTTTTTGTGCCTCGAGATTATTTGGAATCTTTTCAAAAAAAACAGGTCCCCACTTTTTAGGCCTACAAATTTGAGCGGGTGAAAGAGGGCCGGGGCTAGAAATTGTCCCACCAGCTTAGGGATGTTATCTGCCACTTGTTAAACATCTAAGTTTATTTTCTATTAAAAAATAGTTTTGGAAGGAAATGAATTATTTTTACTTGTTTTTATTATGCACATACAAAGATATTATATTCATGAGACCATCGACGCCCTTAAATTTCGGAGCTTAAATTTTTAAGTTGAACTACACTACAAATTCATGGGACCACCAACTTGAAAATTTTCCTAAAATTTCTCAGCAACTCTAGCTCTATTTATTAGAAAGCCCCCCTCCACGGGACCCCAACCTTAGCATGATTATTATGTGGGTACTCTCATGTGGTCAATATGCTATCAAATTGAAGAAGATTGTATGATTTGTAATGAAGTCTTTGTTTAATACAATATTAATATCTCTTTGTGGAGGAGTTCTTTTATCAAAAAAATTTCTCCATCTATATCTTGTGTTATCTATGTTTGTTGATTGCCTATTGTTTTTAAGAATATTTATCCATTTTCTAGTTCAGATTTAGTGGTTAATCACATGTAGCTCTAGTTGGGTTAATCGTATTAGCACACTTTAAGCATACTTTCATTGTTATTGTTCACTAGTTTTCTCAATAATTTTTGAAGAGAATACCTCATTCTATAGACTTCTAGTAGTGGTAATTTAGATTCTAAAATGAGCAAGTTATTTCCAAGGGGCGTCCCCTTCCAAAACTCAGATATTCAATCTAACAATCAAACATACACCTTGAAAGTGGGAGCCATTGATTACAATTCCCATATCTTTTGGTCGAATATGACAAGCCAAAGAAGTGACTACCATACCTTTCCATTTGCGCCACTTAGATCATAAGAAATTCCTAATTAATTGGACTAAATAAATATAACAAATTTGGGATGGAATCCAACAAAAACTATTTAAACATGACCTGTGAGAAAGATCTTATTGACTACCTAAACTTTATCACCCATAAATTTTTTTGTTGCTAAGCTAAGATAAATTTTGTGCATAGCTTCTAGTTATGACTGTGTGAGGCTTTTCCTTCGACATTTCAGATCAAACTCCACGATCTTTCATCACGAAGTAAGATAGAGAAGAGAATCGTGACCCCAACCCCCAAAAAATTCTCAACCTCATTAAAACAATTTTATTTTAAACCTTATTAAAAAACCCACTTCTATTATGACAAAAGGTGACCCCGACCCAAAAGAAATAGGTACCCAAAGTACCTAGATATAAGTTTGTGCTTCAAAAAGTGACCAATCTTTAGGGGAACAAAGGAGAGGATTATCACAAAAGGTGACCCCAACCTAAAAGAAATAGGTACCCAAAGTACCTAGATATAAGTTTATGCTTCAAAAGTGACCATTCTTTAGGGGTCCACGTGGCAAGAATATGACCCAACCCAAAAGAAATAGGTATCCAAAATATCTAAATATAAAGATGTGACTCAAAAGTGACCACTGTTTAGGGGTCCACGTGGGAGGATTTTCACCTCGAACTCATAAAGAGTACAATGTTTGCATGCTAATTGAATACTAGACTCTTAGCAAATAAAAGCAGAAAAGATTATGCAGATAAGTTAATGTTCGGGACGGTCTACTTCTCTCATAAGTACCCATACAATCTATGCTTAGGTACGGAAAATTTTAAAGGCAATGACTCCTCTTTGTCTATGGTCCCTACATTAATGTTGTGAGGGGCTCAAACTCACATGGGTTGGGATAAGAGAGGACCAACATATGATTGTTTAGAATTTTTTCTATTTGGGTACTCATTTGTAGAAGATTGATGTGTCTCTACTTAGCCTACCATCCAAAAGTTTCAGATGATTTTTTTAAGTAACTCGTTTGTTGAAGATCAATGAAACGTTTGGTAACCCAACGTTCATGTTCATATCTTTATTAAGTGCACTATAATGTGGACTGTATACATTTGCCTTTCCCATCAGTTTTGGTTTCCAAGGCTAATAAATGTCCGGTTGTCTCAGTAAAGAAGAACATTATTTTCTGATGGGTAACTGTAGTAAGATTTGATGTGATGGAACTTGTACGTGTAATGTCACTTCATTGATGTTTGATTCTGCTTCTTCTGGTGTGGAACAAATTCATGTGATTTATTGCAGAGAGGGAGTCCCACTCATCAACTACTTTAAATTATTGCTCCTCACAGATTAGGTGGGGGAAGAGTAAAATCATATCCTTTCATAAGATCATATATTTTATATTGGTATTAAGCATTTTAAGCAGAGAAGAGGCATACATTGTAACAGGGTAGGTACATCAGACAGTTCTTAATCTGATAGAATGCATCTTACAACAGTTCAAAAGAAGTCATACAAGTTAAGATTTTATAATAGATTTCATAAATAAGATCAATGGTACATTTTGATTTCCTGATAGACATCTATCAAACTGATGGAATGCATCATACAACAGTTAAAACACTTTAAATAATTTAAAATTATTGTATCCAATCAATCAAAAGAAGTCATACAAATTAAAACTTTGTAACAGATTTCATAATTACGTTCTATCTATTGTTGCTGCTGAATTTGAATTTGAATTTGATCGTATGAATATTTTTTTATCAACATTTCAGATCATATTACATGATCCATCATAGAATGTTAAAGAACAAAAAGAAAATATACTGTAACACAATAAATAAGATCAATAATACATTTTGATCTCTGAATATATGTCATCCAAACTGACCCAAACAGACAAAATCCATCATACAACAGTTAAAACACTTCAAACAAATTAAGACTGCTGTACTGAATCAGTAAAACAACAGTGAATGATTTCTTATTTGTGTTTGACTGATACTGGTTGTTCTATGAGACTGGGTGTTTTCTTGTAAGCTAATATACTGCTTTATGCAGTTTCACATGATACATGTGGATAGAAAGAAGATGAAAAATGTCATACCACTTCAGTGGGTATTTTCTTTGAGAAAAGAATTAGGTGAGAACGTGCATGGAGCTTGCTTTGAAGGTTTGGCTGAATATAACATTTGAGCTTGACGGCCATTATGTCTTTTATATATCTTTTTTAAAGTTATTTTAATACAATGTTTCAAATGCACATAGAGTCAGGCACTTAAGTCTTTTAAATATATCTTTTTTAAAGTTATTTTAATACAATGTTTCAAATGCACATAGAATTAGGCACATTATTTTTTTAAGATGTGTGATAAGGTGCAATTGAGTTGGGCACGTTATTGATATTGGAATTATTTGTCTAAATTAGATCTTATAAGAGACAATCAAAATCATATCGATTTTAGTATTCAAATGACATACAATTTTCAATTGAACTCTCTTAGTCAAAATCATGGATCTATGCATTGCCTTACATCCATTCTTGTTAAAAACTACCAACACAATAACATCATTCAATTTATACAATTCTCAATTGAACTCTCTTAGTCAAGATCATCGATCTATGCACTGTCTTGCATCCATTCTTGTTAAAAGCCACCTACACACCAACATCATTCAATTTACCTACAAAATTTTTCAAACCTGGAATGTGTAAAAAATTAGAGAGGAGTTAGATCCTTTTGCTTCCAACATAAGCATAAATCTATCTCATCTAATGATTTTGAGAGAAGATATATCTCACAAGCTCTCTCATTCACATTGAAGCTCACATAATTTTATAACTATCCTTGCTAGGAGTTACACTAAAGGAAGCTCCAAAATTAATTAGTAATGTGCCCTCATTTGCATGCGTGGTAAGGGCTACAAGGAAAAATATCACTACCATCAAGTGGATGCTCTCAAGTTTGAATAATTACAAGACTTAAGTTTCTTTATCTTCTTTTCCTTACAACCCTCTTGATGTATTCAATTTTGTTGTAGTTTCAACACTTGTTCTTGGATTTTCTAAAAGACTTAAAACTCCCTATAGACTTAGAACAATTTTTTGTCTTCTTTCCCTACCCTTTTCCTTCATATAACTTGTGATAGTCTATAGTGTCATAAATTGTACACCCTTGTTAGGGTGGTACAATTTCACACTTAAGTTAGCACCTGCCTTAGTGTGTCTTGCATTTTGCATTTCTAATTCCCCTTTAACCATTTAATTAATTAATTAAATTAAATCTAAGGTCATGTTTCATCACTTTACATGTTATAAAGTTGGGCCCTTTACCCTAAGCGTGCCCCTTTTTATCTTTATTCCTTCAATGAATCATTTAATCATAAACCCTAATTATGTCTTATTTTGACTGTTTAGGTCCGATTTCACATATCACAACATCTCGAAATCAGCTGTAACTTTGGGATGCGCTCTAATATCATCATATCTAACGACCCCAAAAATTTGGTGAAAAGTTGGTCGGATTGTGGTGGGAATGCACATGGTCCGCGACTTTTTCCTCGAAATTTCAAGAGCACAATCCTATGATATAATAATGCTTAACCCCAAAATATCAGCGGGAAATTCAAATCCTAGATCAACCTAAACATGAAATTAAGATCTAGGGTTTCATACTTAAGAGCTCTCTTTCTTCATTTGAAGGGGTCTTCTTCTAAGAATCTGAGAATAGGTTTTTGGAGCATTAGAACCTTCTTTGCAGTGAAAGAGTAGATCTTTGAAGTCTTCAACAACATTCAACATTCATCCATCAAACATTCATCAAGCATCATTTTATCAATTGGGGGATTTTGAAGATGCAGAAGAATAATAGGAGATCACCGACTGACGATTGGCTTGTACCTCTCCCTTGGGGTTGGGTATGGTTTCATGTTGTTTTCATGTCTTTGCATAAGATTTATTTTGATTCACATTCATTCTTTAGATCACTTTGCATTGTAGATTTAGAGCATTTACTTTGTCAATTATAAGCAATTAGGGTTTACTCTTTAGGGTTGCTCTAGGTTGTTTACTTTCATTCTTAGGATCTTGCACACACATTTTTAGTACATTATCGGCTATTCATGGAGGTGGAAATCACCAACACAGGGGTTTGACTAAGGCAAAACCCAATATAGCCAATATAGCCACCCCAAACCCTCTTTTTCAGCTTCAGGTACAGGTTCAGATCCGAGCGTCGCTGGAAGTTTCGGGACCAGAAGAGCACACAAGGACAGTTCTGGGTTGCAGATCTTGGCAAAAATCCAAGGACACAGGCGTGACACCCTGATCCTACCTAGGACAGTGACGTGGCACCATGGTCCTGCCCTCTGTCAGCAAGACTTAATAGAACTACACTTTGTAGGCTCCATAATCCCTCCTATCAGTTGCAACTCTAGAAGTGCAGAATTAGGACAGTGGCATGGCACCTTGGTCCCTGACATTTCTGCTCAGATTTCAGACATAGGTGCACCTCTAATTTTGCCTTCCGATCTATAGTTTTTAGCACTGTATTGGTTGTTCTTTGATCTACATTCTTAGATTAGGGTTTGCTTGGTTACTTGCATTCTAGGTTAGATTGCATTTTGCATCATTCCTCTCTCTCATTTACAATAAAGGAATAGAAAACCTAAGAGGTAATCCATGACTCTCTCTTTCTCATAAGAAGTAGCCAACATGCGTTACCTCCCTAGGCTCTTTCGTATTCCATGAGTGTGTATGAGAGTGGGATTAGGGTTTCCATACTTAGTCTCACTTTTTCCCCTACACACAATCAAGGATTTTTTTATAGAATTTGATGTTTTCCCCTCTATTGATAAATATTCCATGAAAGGTATAGATATCCCCCTAGACTTAACACACTTGTCATTCTATCACTTTCTCATGTATTTGGAATGATCTCTAATGATAAAAGCATATTTGATTGAATAAGAAGTTTTTCATCTCAAAATTTAATGCATCCACCACCTCATTAAGCTTCAACTTTGAGATAGTGTTATTGATTATCATGATTGGATGTTATCCCACAAATCAAGCTTAAATAACACAAACGGTTGATGCACTAGTCCTCTTCACCCATCTTCACATCCATATATGCAAATTGCTTCACGATGACATTGAATACATTTAGGCACTTCTTCACATAGTCTTCATTACTCATCCTCAATAAGAAAAGCTTCACTCAAAAATAAAACTTGTTTACAAGGGACTTTATTTTACACAAGTTCTCCAACTTCTTTAGAGGTTATTGCTAGTAGTTTCTCCCAATACATTTAGAGCACTAAATTTATAAGGCAAAGATGAATATATCTCGTTAATTTTCTAGCAATAATGACCTAGTATCCATCTTTCATTTCTAGATGTTTTGTCTAGAACTACTATAATTTATAGATCTCTATCAACAAGGAGATCCTCCATTTTGAGCTGCCAAAGCTTAAATTTAGCCCTGATGCAGCCATAACCGGTAAATCTTCAAAGAGAATCAAATGAATTATGCAGCAAGAGTAACACAATGAAAGCAACAAGAAAACATAACAAGATTGCATAAACAAATTATATTATTGCTTTATAACTTCCGACAACCATCCAGTTATCATCATATAATCATCAAAGAACATCCAGTATTTAATCGGTTACATGCAGGCTATTAGCCAGATACAATCCAACCGAGAATCTAAGAATCAACTGGATCACAATATGCGAATCTCAATCCTTATTCTCAATTATACTTCCTCTGCCCCATACAAATGATTACATAACATCATATTTATACCCACCAGAACATATCCGGGTGGGCCTCACAAGATTACATTTACCAATGCAGGAAAATGAAATGTGTAATTAGGTCGGCCCTAAGAATTAAAGGAATCTTTCTGAAAAATAACAACCACGAAGTGTAGTTCAGTAGGATGGTCGACCACATGCCAAAGAACATTGGACAAAACCCAAGATAGATCCACACACCAAGAATCGTGTCGGTAATGAAGGAAAACCAATTGGTAAGCACAAGAACTGTCCAGGAACCCAAAAAAGTTGGCCGAAAGTGACAAATGACCGAAAAAGAACCCAAATGAACTGGAAATCTGGAATTACACACACGAACCAGCGTGGAAACCAACTAAGGCCTGCCACGAAAATCAAGCAACTACCGTACCAACTGGTAAGAACACATAAAAGTGCACAAAGAACAAAACTGAAAGGAAATATTTTTGGTTGATGCAAGATTGCTCACTCACCGGGGATGCTCCTGCATCACACAACCCAGATAGAAAAAGATGTTCTGTGAGAGACAACTCATGAACATCTAAAAGGATTCAGAATAAAGACCCCATGCTCATTTCTGATCCAAACATCTTCTTTATCTGTCGACCTCTGCTTTAGCTCCTCCGGTGCCTCAACCGACTTCTCTAACCTCTGACCTTCTTTTTTTGTCTTCTTTGCTTCAGATTTGCATATTCTCTTTGTTTACTGTTCTATTTCTTTTGCAACTCTAATTTTCTTCTGCCCCAAGACTTCATCTGGTTGTCACCATAAGCTCTCTGTCATCCGGTTCCATCTGTCCATTAGGCTCAATTGTCATATCCTTCTGCAACCTCATGTTACCCTCCGGTATAGCCTCTGCAACCGATTCTATCATATCTTTCTTCAAACCTTCCGGTATAACCTCCTTCTCTTTCTCCTTTGAAGAAGTCAATGTGAACTTTTGCCCATCTTTCTCAATAGTGACTAGGTTTCTTCTATAATCATAAATAGATCCTCTATCATACTACCAAGGTTTTCCCAACAAGACATGACAAACACTCATAGATACAACATCACACAAGACCTCATATCTAAAAGGCCCAATGTTTAAATTCACCAAACACTGCTCCTTTATTACTATCTTTTGATCATCTTGTAACTGACTCACCTCATAAGGACAAGGATGCTCAAGCCTCTTCAATCCAAGCTTCACAACCATCTCCTCAGATACCAAATTGTCAGTACTTCCACTATCCACAATAACCTTGCAACACTTACCACCTGATTTACACATAGTCTGGAAAAGACTCTTCCTTTGAGTAGATCCGATATCCTTTCTTCTGAACATAAGGGATTCTCCTTGCTCCGGTGCACAGTTAGATCCGATACCTTTATCTTCCAATTCCTCATTTGCCACACAACTTCTTTCCATTCATTGCTTACATTCATAGAATCTATGTTCGGGTTCTAGACACTTGTAACATTTGCCAGAAATTCTCTACTGGTACTGGTGCTGCCTTTCCTTTGATATTTTTGTTCTGGTTCTTTACTCCACTTAGGTTTTGATTCATCTAATGAATACTAAGAGGGGGGGGGGGGTGAATTAGTATACCAAAAATTATTGAACTCAAACACTTAAACAGTTTAGCAGTCAACCGGTAAAACATATTTACTAACAAACCAGTTAAGACAAATGCAAACCAAACAACAAATAAAGTATTCACCCACAAGAGCACAATCACCATAACACAAGAAGTTTTGATGTGGAAACTCAAATGGGAAAAACCACGGTGAGTTGAGACTCACAAGTAACTATCTGCAGAATAGAAACCAGACCGGTTAAGGTCATACAATGTTCTTCACCAGAAGAAATCCTGTTAGGAATCTCAATCTCTGTTAGGAGATAAGTTCGATTAAAGACTACCTTGTCAGAGGATTTCAGATCCACAGTTGTGAACCACCTTGTTAGAGGATTTACAAAGGCTTTTCTGGGCCTACCCAGTTAAGGGTTTCAGACTTGTCGAAGATGTAACTAATCAACAAGTGAGTGATCTAGCAAATAGCACAGTCTGCTTGGTTAGATCCATGATAGCTCATTGTTAATGCATTTCAACATTACTTCAGTCTTTAGTATATCCACACTCTGTTACTTCACATAGACTGGATCTTCTCTTCTGAGATCACACATACAAAAACCTCATCAACCATATTAAAACCCTAATCGCTGCTAAAACCCTAGACATGATGTCCTTAAAAGGAAGCTAATTTCATGTCGGTCCAATAGGGTTACATTGCCGGTTCCTAGGTTTAGTGTATCTAGACACATTTGGTAACACGACACAAAATCACCGCCAAAGTGTCGGTGGATGGTAACTCATCACAAAAATACCGGTTGGTAACTCATCACCGAGTAATACTGGTTGATACATT
The DNA here is from genome assembly GCF_030272615.1 of Cryptomeria japonica. Classification (NCBI taxonomy): domain Eukaryota; kingdom Viridiplantae; phylum Streptophyta; class Pinopsida; order Cupressales; family Cupressaceae; genus Cryptomeria; species Cryptomeria japonica. The sequence goes on along the minus strand of NC_081415.1, from coordinate 10,985,477 downwards.
TTACCAATTACCGGTTTGTCAAAAATGAAGACTGGGAAAATGATAATTTCCGCTTTAGTTCCTTCGTTCTGCTTGAGATCCTCGAACCGCTTGAGGTCTTCATACCGCTTGAGATCGGTAAACACTTTCTGCAAAACACCGATAGTCTAAAGACTATAATACATAATATCGGTTGGAACAAATAACGGTTGAGCATAACTCATACATATAGAAAGTGATCTCAAAGCAAGTGTGTGTCCATCAATGACAATCACAACATCATCATCAAAAATGCCAACATCATCTTCCTCAACCGGTTTTTTCATACTATCACTCATCTGTCCTTTGAATTTCTCCTTCCCTTTATTCAGTTGTCTTCTTCTCATCTTCTTCTCAGCCTTCAAAGCATACTGGTAAGCTTCTTCAACTGTGGAAACCCTCAACATACTCATTTCATCCTAAATGTTAAATGCAAGTTCATTTATATACCTCGCCACCTTTTCTCTGTCCATCTCTCTATGTCCAGATCTAATTACCACCTTGCATAATTCCTTAGTATATTCCTTCACAGTCATGTTTCTTTGTTTCAAGTTCTACAACTTCTTGAACAACTCCAATTCATAGTCTCCTAGTATGAACTTGGCCTTCAATCTTGCAACCATTTATCTCCACTGGGTGATCTTCAATTCACCATTCTCCACTGTCTTTCTGCGATTATTTCCACTATAAGGTGCCATTCCCTTTCAACTTAGTCTGTGCAAACCAGACTCTCTATGGGTCCTTGACATCCTCAAACTCAAAGTAGTCCTCCAACTCTCCGATCCAATAGATCAAATCCTTTGGGTTCAACGTTCTGAAAAAGTTGGAAACTTCAACTTTATGAACTTTACTCGCTTGCGCCACTATTCTTAGGTTTCTTTCTTCTCTTTCATCTTCTGGTTCTTCAGCTTCCTCAAGCTCTTCACCGACTTCTTCATATTCATCCTTTGAACCAGGGTTTCTCTGCAAACCAGCCAAAGCATTTCAGATTTTGTTCCTCACTTCATTCTTGAAGTCTTCCATCATCTTCTTTACCCTCCAGTGGTTCTTCCTTCTAGGTGGCATCTCCTCTTCCACTACGGTGAACTACCTCAACTCGGTGATCTGACTACCGGTTTCAATTGCCTCCCCTCGACGATCTATTGAACACACACGCAACTTGCCTCCAATCGCCGATCTGTCCACCCAAAGGAATGCCTCAATGTTCACAAACAATTCTTCCACTAATCAATCCATAACCAGCTCTGATACCACTTGATGCAACCATAACTGGTAAAACCCTCAAAGAGAATCAGTCGGCTTATGCAACAAGAGTAACACAACGAAAGCAACAAGAAAACATAAAAATATTGCATAAATAGATCATATTATTACATTAGAACTTCTGGCAACCATCCGGTTATCATCATATAATCATCAAAGAACATCTAGTAATTAATCGATTACATGCAGGCTATCAGCCAGATACAATCCAACCGGGACTCTAAGAATCAACCGTATCACAATATGCGAATCTCAATTCTTATTCTCAATTCCAGTTCCTCTGCCCCTTAGGAATGATTACATAACATCATATTTATACCCATCAGAACATATCCGGGTCAACCTCATAAGATTTCATTTACCAATGCAGGAAAATGAAACATGTAATTAGGTCGGCCCTAAGAATTAAAGGAATCTTTTCGAAAAATAACAACCACAAAGTGCGGTTCAACAAGAAGGTCGACCACATGCCAAAGAACATTGGACAAGACCCAAGATAGATCCACATGCCGAGAATCATGTCGGTAATGAAGGAAAACCAACCGGTAAGCACAAGAACTATCCTAGAACCCAGAAATAGTCAACCGGAAACGATAACCGACCGGAAAAGAACCCAAATAAAATAGAAATATTGAATTATGCACATGAGCCAACTTGGAAACCAAATATAAGATCTACCACGAAAAGAAAGCAACTACCAGTACCAACTGGTAATAACACAAAAAAATGCACAAAGAACAAAACTGAAAGGAAATATTTTTGGTTGATGCAAGATTGCTCACCGATCGAGGATGCTCTTGCATCAAGCCCATAAAACATCTCCACCTCAACTCTATAATTTTTTTCCATATGTGTATACCAAAATAAAAGATCAATTTTAAAACTTTCACATTAATAAGGATTAATATAAAAAATAACACTACTTCTTCCACATCTAACAAGTCGGCTAGGTAGAGTAGAAAGGAATCTATGAATTCCAATGCATAGGCCACTTGGATTCACCACATATTATATAATTTTGACATCACCTATTGGTTTCCATCAATCATATATTTTAATAACCAAAGTTCTATTATGATCTCCAAGAACACAATTCCTTATCAACGAACTAAGCATCTTAAGATCCATATGCACTACATCTAAGATACTATATAGGAGTAGATCACGGATCTCCAGTACCATCCCACTTTAGAGTAGGTTGTTTATATACTTACCAACCCTTCATAAATTACGCTTATGTTCATCTTTAAGCTCTTTTAAGGGCATGGTGCGTTATCACCCACAAGGGGGCTATTGAGTTTTCCTCTCTTCCTCCATTTTTTTTAAAGCTGGGGGATGCTCTCTCTTTTACCTTTGGTTTTTTCAAATTGTACATGGGTATCTAATATGACTTATCTTGACAAGACTCATTTCCTTTTTACCTCAACTATACTTAAGGGGGGAATTGGTGTAATTCATTATTGTACTTGTTGTTGGGACAAAACTAAATGTATAATAATTTGATTTTTATGTTTAATGATTGCTAGTATTCATTTTTTTTCCATTCAATTTAACCCTATCAATTTGAGGTGTAAACTTGTGAAAGATGTAACAATTGTATGCTTAAGGGTTGGAGGTAGTAATTTGAGTATAATGAAATGCAATCTACTTCACAAAGTAAATTATAAATCCTAAAAATAATTTTCTAAAAACCATTCTAAATCTGTTATAAACATTGTTGGTGATAAAAAATAAAAGTTTGGCTAAAGGAATTGTTCATGTAAATTGAATTTTGATTACAAGAACTATTATTTAAATAACTTAAATTATCTAGAACTAAAATTAATTCATAACTATCAATTCAAATCAAGACATGTATTAATCTAATTTTATAACTATGACTTGAAATAACAAGAGTCCTACCATCATTCCAAATCAAACATAAACTAATATGATTATTTATAACTGAACAATCAACATAGCCTATTTAAAATTAATTTAACAATATATAGCTTATAATTATATCTTGTATATGTATAAAAAGAAATAACAAAATAAATACATTCACCAACTTCCCAAAGTGGTCCCTCCCCTTGATCCACCAACGAAGAAATAGTGCTCAATGATTCCTTGAGGTTAATTTACTAATTATGAAGTTTTTGAAACAATAATTTTATCCATCACTGTATTATGCATATTGTAGTAGTCTATAGAGCCTATGGTTGATTAACAAACTATCTCAAAATATACGAGAATGCATATAATGATTGAAATAATAGAGTCTAGCTTATATCAGGACTATTTTCTTATGATATTAAATCTATTGTTTAAAAAAATACTAATATTAAAATAATTATGTTTGGTTTATAGTTAAAATATCATAAATTACAAAATTGAGATAAAGTGATTACAATATATTCTTGACAAATATCCTTTGCTTTTTATTAGTAAAGCAACGTTAACTAGGGCGTTGACCCTCAACATAGTAAAAAACTATCAACAAAAAACAAGCAACATCAAGAGAAATGATGTTGGCAACAAGAACAACAACCCAAAGGCAGTTAGAAACAAACACAGCCGAACAAACAAGGAATCCTATCCAACTAGAGAACAAAGAAGACCCCAATCAAAGGGAGGGAGAGACACCCAAACCCCAATGAGGGGGTGTTTGGGGCAGGGGAGAAGACATTCCCTTCTGCCTACGAGCAACCACAGTCCAGGCAATGCTGTCATTAGGTCCATCAAAAGAGAGATCAATTAGAAGGGACCCCACAAGGTTACAATCATTGGTATCAACAGAATGCTACAACAAAACAATAGGAGGCTGCTGAAGAGAAACAACAGGCTATGACGAAACAACAACAAATGCAGATCCAACAACATAATAGTGTGGTTTTAGAACAGGAGAAGCATGAGTGAGGACCTCAGGAAATGAGGCCACAAAAGGAGCAAATGGAGCATCAATAGCCTTGAGGGGCACAACATCGACATCATCCTCATGAGAGGAGCCAATAGACGCAGAGTCAAGAGCATTGATTGTTAAGTTATCAACAATAACATTCTTCCACCAGGTAGAGACACCTTTGTGGTGTGGAATAGATCATTCTAAAGCAAGATGACCCATAGAGAAGCATCTCCTGCAGTGGAAGGGGAGGCCTTCAAAATCCAGCAATTGTGACCAAGGCCTATCCCCCATCATAAGAACCACATCTCCCAAGAGAGGAGAGGAGATGTAAATATCCACAATAATGCAGACAAAGGTAGTGTGGTCCATTGAGGACGTGGCTTCATCGACCTTCAAGAAACAACCAATAAAGTTACCAATAGCCTCATAACAAGAGTGCTCCCAAAAATGAAGAGGAAGATTGATGAGGCAAACCCAAATTAGACGCACATTAAGTGGTTCAGTGAGAGGGTTAAAAGAAGTTGTCTAAGGCTTAATAGAGAGGGAGTGCACTCCCCAAGCCCACAACCTTCCCAAAACTAAATCCTGATCAACGAAAGCAGTAAAGGAAGTGACAAAAGATCCTTTAGCACAGGGGAAAATCTCAATACTGTGAGTCACCAAAGGCTGCTAAGAGTCACTTACCTAGCGATGACGGTTTGATAGAGAAAGCTAGAGCCTAGAAAATATGCACACAAGAGCACTGCATTGGTAGAGCCCAATGTTGTCCACAACATCCTATCCACAAACCACCACAGGGGAGGATTTGACACAGGGAAGGGGACAAACCCTCTTCAAGGGTTGGGCGAAAGATTTGGCCACAGGAAAAAAGCTACGCTTGCCAACAGGTTTGGGCATAAAACCAACAACATCAATAGAAGTCGACTGATAAGCATCACCGGAAGCTAGAGAGTTGACAACAACATGATCCTCAAGCAGAGAAACAGGGGGCATGGGTGTTGCACCGAGAAAATCCTCCTGGGGAACATGGGGAGCCACAACAACAACCACCCAAGGAGAATCAAACCAAACAACAACAATGACATCGAACATACCGTGGGTGACAGGAGCCAAAGCCCCCCCTGCAAGGAGGAAGAGGGGGGAAGTCAGAGGATGAGGGAACGTCACAGACATCCGCAACATATAACACCATAGAAGCAGAAACCACCGTCAAACCAGAGGCACCGACAACAATATTCAAATTGAGATAGTCAAGAGAGTCGTTAGAGAGAAGCGGGAGAGCCATAAGTTCGTCCATGTAGCACGTGTTAATATCCTTTGCTATTCCTTATAGATACAAAAGTTCTACATTCGTCATTTTTAATCATATATAGTGGCATGAATTAGTGTTTTTAGAAATCACTCTCTAAAATATGCTTTAATCTTATAATAAAAAATAAATAAATTATTTTATGGAAACTAATAGTGGCCAAAAAGGAATAAAAGATGGATTAAGGTAAGGCTTAGGTAAAATGAATGAACTTAAAACTATACAAAATTTAGACAAGCTTTTAACCCATCTCTTGTTATCATCACTTTTACTAAGATAACTAAATCTATCTACATGATTGTTTTAGGAGTAATGAGCACTTGTTATCAAGTTGAGTTAACATGGTCCTAAAGTTGAGTTCACATGACTTGAATTCCCCTACAGATTGAGTCAACCTACTTGTTCATTTCAGGATAACTCAGCGTCTTTATTAAACTTTCCATTCTTATATTATAGTTTACTTCCTCTCATTTTGATTTGATTGAATCCAACTAAATATTATAATGTTGAAATATTTCATTTTAGCTATATTTAATTTTATGTCATCATAATGTTATTTAGTTTTTGGGAAGATTTAATATTGCATGTTCATTATTAAATCTAAAACTTTCATGTGGCATTGTATCATGCAACAAATTTTACATCGTTATCAAATTAGGGTTCATTCCTCATATAATTATCTTATGATACAAATTCACATAGCATGAACTATTTTGATCTTCCTTAACGATAGATTAATATAATTATATGGCTTTGTTACAATGACATTTCATTGCATTCTTAACATGTCTTTCAAGAGCCTTTCTTACAAATTTGTACTAGAATGATTTAACATGATAAAGTCTAGCATATTACCATTCATAGACTATTACATAAAATTTCCTCCTTGATTATATCTAAACAACTAATATGATCACCAAAATATGTACTTTGATGATCAAATCATAAAGAGAATACATAGGGTCACTACATTGTCATTTATTTCTCTCTACTCTTGAAAACAAATGCACTATATTTTCATGGACTCAATTTAAGGAGGAATATAGTATACATCTCATTTTTTTATGGATTAATGCCTACATACTTTATGAGGGCTGAATATGTTGGAACTCTATGATTTCCATCTAAATTATGATTTTATTTACATTGAACTCTTACAAAGTTTCACACATATATACATCATGGGAGCCAATCTATTCATTACTCAAGATTTCCTTATTCATCATGATTCTTTTTATATGAGCATATTTCATGATTCCATTTGTACCACCTATTTACATGCTTACTACAATTCATTTTCATGTTTCTTACATGTTTTATGATGATCGTTAATGCTTAGTTAAACTAATATTGTTTTGAAATACAACATGGAAGAAGTCATTTATGTTACATGAAGATAGCAAGGCATCATCCTATACTATATTCCAAATTTATTTTCTTATGTCATAATATGCATGGGGTTAGGGGTTCTTATTAAACTACCTAGCTTCAAAACCAAAATAACATCTAATTCACTAAATGAAGCAATTCCATGCTTATCACATTGATTTAAATTTAAAATTATAATAATAATTATTTATAGAAAAAAGTATGCTTCATAATTATTCCTCATGCTCACATGATACCTTAAGTCCATTCTTTCAAGGTCACCCTACTCAACCCATCTCTACTAGCTCCATTGAGAATCCTATCTCCAAGAAAATCCCACCTTCACATTCTACCTCTAATCTTTGGTATTTATTGTTTGTGATCTTCTCCCTATGATTCAATTCCCAAATTAACCAACTTCTCTTCTTGGATAGCCACAAACCCCTTTTTTAGAGACCCTTGATTCCTTTCTATAGATTGGCTTGAAGTGGTTGAGGAATTTCCAGTTACTTTTCCAAAACTAAATTCCAATAGTCATCACATAGTTACACAATTGAATGGTCATAAACTTTCAATAACATACTGCCACATGTCAATAATCAATTTGACACATAAGTAATTCAATTATCACACAAAATCCTTTTTTTCACCTCCTATTCGATTCAATAAGCACTTCAAATATTTGTCAGATATTTTGACCTCATTAGGAAATAGCACCTAGGGAGGGAGAGGTAGTGATGTAAAGAGGGAGAGAAGGATAGACCTAGAGATAGGGGGGAGAGGGTGGGAGGGATAGGTAACGAGTGAGAGTGAAGCCGTCACCAGTTAGGAGGGGCCTCAAAGAGATCAATTCGAACTGGTCAACAAGAGTAAACACAATGGAAACAAAAATATGTGATGGAAGCAATGCAGAACAGATTGTTTTATTTCATGAAAACTGATTACAACCAACCGGTAACAAGTGGGTTACAGAAACTGGCTCACAAGCCTTCTAAAACATTCTCAAAGTACAAAATATGTCACAACTGGGACCTTCAATCTTAAGATATCTTCTATGCTCAGTCTAACTACCTGATTGTTCGATTGTTACATTATAATGCTCAATTACAATGATTTATACGATCCAAGGGATCCGATTGGCCCAAAAAGGGATCAAAACCCGAAGAACAAAACGTAACATGTAAAACGAACAAGGTTGGCCTCCGCCAAGAGATTCCTCTAGAAAATCCAAAGGATGAAGTGTAGATCATGTCCGGCCACATGCCAAGAAACATGGTAATCAATGCTCAGGGCTCCGCAAGCTACGAAAGGGGGTCTGGTAGATCACAATGCAAATAGGTCCAGGCAATCGGTAACAGGAAATTGTCATGGAAACCGATAACAATAGCTAGCCGGAAGGAGATCCAAATGCTTTGCGGTTTGGGGATAAGGAAGATGATCAAGTCTTCAAGTAGAATCCAACTCCATAGGATCCAATCAGTTAAAACCGGACACACAAAAAGAAATACTAAAACTGCAAACATAAAGGAAAATATTTTTGGTTGATGCAAGGTTTCTATGAACCGGGGATGCTCTTGCATCCGACATTTGAGGTTATTGAAAAAGTGAGTCTCTCACTTTGTTGGGGTCAGAGGAAACCAAGGCGGTCTACCTTTGCCTGAGAAATCCAATATGAATCTTCAACTAGTCTGTCCTTCCACTTGACAAGAAACTCTTTATATTGATTGCTCCAAGTACTTCACCCAATCCTACTGTCCAAAATTTCTTCAATCTAATTTAATTCCTTTCGGGGCAACTGTTTCTCCAAGTCTGCAATACTGTCCTCACTGAATTTTGGTTCATGATACTCATGAAGATCTGCAATGTTAAATACAGGTGAGATACTCAGACTATCTGGTAACTCCACTTCATATGCATTCCCAGAACTGAACTTCCTCAAAATCTTGCAAGGTCCAAACTTTCTCATTTGCAATTTGTTATAAGTGCCAACCAAGAATCTTTCTTTTCTTAGATATACCATCACTTCATCGCCAAAATCAAATTCCTTATGTCTCCTCTTCGCATCTACCTTCTCATTATACTTGTTGTTTATGTCCTCCAAATGCTTCTTAACTTGAATATGCAAGGCTGCCATGTGATTTGCAAAGTCTTCTGCTTCTGAACTTCTCTGGTCTTCACTACTAATATCTCTTAATTCTGATATACCTCTAGGATGCACTCCGGTAACAATCACAAAAGGTGTTCTTCCGGTACTCCTGTTTACTGAATTGTTGTAGGTAAACTCTACTTGTGAAAGGATCAAATCCCAACTAACGGTTTTATCTCCAATCAAACATCTCAACAAATTTTCGAAGCTCCAGTTAACTACTTTTGTCTATCCATCAGTCTGTAGATGAAAAGTAGAACTGAACTTGAAATCTGTCTTCATCTTCTTCCAAAGTTTTTTTTTTCAAAAATAGCCAACAAACTTAGTTTCTCTATCTGAAACTATGCTCTTAGGTAATCCATGCAATCTCACTACTTCCTTGAAAAATAGGTCTGCTACATGTAATGCATTTGATGTCTTCTTACAAGGTATGAAATGAGCCATCATCGAGAATCTATCCACTACCACAAATATAGAATCATTCCCTCTCAGTGTTTTAGGCAATCCAAGTATTAAAAACAATGCTTATATCCTCCCAAGGTCTTACCGGTACTGTCAAAGGTTTATACAATCCCACATTCTGACTACTACCCTTTGCAACTTGATAAACTCTACAACTTTGCACATATTTCTTAACATCCTTATGAATCTAGGGCCAAAAGTACTTCTCACTCACCAATGCTACTTGTAGATGGGACCCACCTTGGGAAGCTGAGTAACACGTCGTTGCTCCATAGCTTGAACCAAGAAGTCCTTTGTGTGTGTGTGTGGACTAGTATTTAGCAATTATTTTCACTTATTAAGTTTTATCAGCCCAGTTTTCCCGCATACACTACTCTTTTGTCAATACCAAAATGTCCATCTAATCCTCCACTGTGTTTCTCCTTCATTAGATTCTCCCTCATAGAACTCTTATGTATGCACAACTGAACTCCTCTGAATAACATCCCATCCTGAATAAAGTAATCCAACCACTTGCTTCTATCTACCATAACCAGTTCTCTACATGCTTTCCAAGGTTCTACAAAATATGGGTCATCATCATACAAGGTCTTCAATTCTTCAAATTCTAATAATGTCACTCTCATCTCTATCAACAAATTCCTTCTCTTACTCAATGCATCAACAACTTTGTTATATTTTCTACTTCTATGCTTCAGCACAAAGGTGTAACTCTGCAATACTTCTACCCATCTCATGTCTTTGATTCAAGTTACTCTGAATGTTCAAATATTGTAAATCTTGATGATATGTATACAACACAAACTCTTTAGGCAACAAGTAATGTGTCCACTTCTTCAAGGCTTGAACTATGGAATAAAGCTCCTGATCATACACTAAATGTCTCCTCTGGGTATCATTCAATTTCTCACTGAAATAAGCTATTGCTCTCCCTTCCTGACTCAAGACTGCTCCTATTGCTGTTCCACTTGCATCACAATCCACTTGAAATACTTTATTGGAATCTGGTAAAGCTAACACAGGCTGTTCAGTCACTTTATGCTTTAACATTTCAAAACTTTTGTTTGCTCTGGTGGTCCACTTGAATTCCTTCCGATCTCCCCTCATGGTCTCAATCATAGGGTTACAAACTGAACTGAAATTTCTGATGAACTTCTGGTCAAAACTAGCCAATCCATGAAATGATCTTACCTCTCCAATGCTTTTTGGTGTAGGTCACTCAACAATTTCTTTTACTTTGTCAGGGTCCATCTTCAAACCATCCTCAGATATCCCAAATCCCAAATAGACTAACTCATCCTTCATGATAGTACACTTCTTAGTATTTATTAGCAACTTTTCTTCTCTCAAACTTTGCAAAACTTATCTCAAATGCAATAAATGCTCATCTTTTGTCTTATTGAAAATTAGAATGTCATCCAAATACACAATAACAAACTTACCTAGGGATTTCTTCAATATCTCATTCATTAGCCTCATGAAAGTACTCTGTACATTAGTTAACCCAAAAGGCATCACCAACCATTCATACAGTCCTTCATTTGTCTTGAATGTTGTATTCCACTCATCTCCTTCTCTTATCTTGATCTAATGATATCCACCCTTCAAATATATCTTTGTAAAGTATTTGGCTCCACTCAAATAATCCATTATGTCATCCATCCTAGGCAAAGGAAACCGATATTTCATTGTGATCTTGTTTATTTCTCTGAAATCAGTACACATTCTCCACTCTCCATTCTTCTTAGGTGCTAATACTGCTGGTATTGCACAAGGGATCAGACTTTCCTTGATCAAACCTTTCTTCAACAACTCCTGCACTTGTCTATTAATTTTTTCATTCTCTATTGGTGTCATCCGGTGTGCAGCTTTGTTAGGCAAACTAGCTCCGGGAACTAGGTCCATGCAATGACTGATACCTCTCATAGATGGCAATCCATCAGGTACATTATCTGAAATGATGTCTTCATATTTTGTCAGCAAATATTTTATCTCTTCCGGTTGTTCCTCTTCATGCTCTAGATTCTCAGTCTTCTTAGGAATTAAGGCAAAACACATATTCTCATGTCTCAATCCATCAAGGAATTTCCTTCCATCTACCAAATAGATTTTAGCATTCATACAAACTTCATTCTTCAAAGGTTCCTCCAAGGGCAACAAGGTTTGCTTCATCCCATTGGCCACAATAGTGTATGTATTCTTCCTCCCATCATGCACTGCTTGTCTATCAAACTTCCAAGGTCTACCCAACAAAAGATGACAAATATCCATAGGCATAATATCACACAAGACTTCATCATGATAATTCCCAATTTTGAATTTCACCAAACATTGCTCACTTACTAACAACTTATGTTCATCCTGAATCCACGCTATCTGATAAGGTTTAGGGTGTTTCAATCTCTCCAAATTCAACTTATTCACCATCTCTTCTGAAACAATATTATCTAAACTGCCACTATCAATAATAACTTTACAACACTTACTAGATACTTTACATCTGGTCTTGAACAAATTCTTCCTCTGCAAGGGCTCTTCATCTCTCCTGGTATGACATAGAGCTCTCCTCATTATCAACAGTTCTCCATCTTTCGGTTTATTATCTAATCTGATGGGGTTTTCTTCCACTACTGCTTCTCTTCTAGTATTCTTTGTCTTCTTACACTCGAAAGAACGATATTCTTCTCCTCCACACTTAAAGCAAGTTCCTCTAAATGTTCTCTTGTCTTGTCTTCCAAAATTCTCATTTCGGTAGCCATTTGGTTCTCTCCTCTAGTAGAAATTTCTATCATCTTTCTGGTATGAATTACCTTCTTTGTTCACTTCCTTGTCCCTGTTATGATCTATACAGGTTCCTTTACCTCTGGTATATCCTCTTCCTCCTTGAAATCTTCCTCTGGTAAACCTTCCACCTCTGCCTCTTTGCCTCTGCTCATGTGTTTTTTTTAGCTTCTCTTCTGCCTTTAGGGAATACTGGTAAGCCTCTTCAACACTCTCTAATTTGATCAAATTGAGTTCATCTTGTATAGACAACTGCAATCCATTCAAATATATTGCAACGTTCAACTTCATCATCAACATGTCTGGATCTGATATTCAACTTGTAAAATGCTTCAGTGTATTCCTTCACACTAGATTCCTTCTGTCTCAAATTTTGAAACTTCCAGAACAGATTCACTTGATAATCAGCTGGCATAAATTTTCATTTCAACTTAGCAATCATCCGATCCCATGTCTTGATGTTCTCTTTACCTCTTCTTTGTCTATCAACTTGCAAATGTTCCCACAGAAGAGATGCATGACATTTCAACTGGGTACAAACACATTTCACCTTCCTTTCTTTTGCGGTGTTTTCAAAATCAAAATATTTCTCCATCTTTGAGATCCAATCCATCAATTCATCTGAACCCAACTTTCCATCATATTCCGGTGGGGTAAAATGAGGTTTAGTATTCGCTCTACTCAAAACCCTCAAAAACCTTTCCTCATCCGGATCAACCACCGGTGTGTTTACCTGTTCTGTCGGGGCTTCTTCTCCTTCATCTTCACTTACATCCTGTTCTGTCGGGGCTTCTTCTCCTTCATCTTCACTCACATCTTCAATGTGCCAGCCTCTTCTCTGGGTTGTCTCCATGACTTCCAATCGGACTGCTATCCCTCACAACATTTCCATCACAACAGGGTATGCACTCCCATGTGCTCCACCATTCCCAGTTCCTCTTCGCACCATTGTTTACGTCAGTCCTCTGCAGTTGCAGGACAGATCCATAATTCACCACCCTACAACAAAATCTCAGGACACACAACCTCTGGAACGAAAACTCACTCCGATACTACTTGAAGTAGTCACCTGTTAGGAGGGACCTCATAGAGATTAAAATAGACCAGTCAACAAGAGTAAACACAATGGAAACACAAATATATGATGGAGGCAATGCATAACAAATTGTTTTGTTTCATGAAAACTGATTACAACCAACTGGTAACAACCAGGTTACAGAAACCAGCTCATAGGCCTGCTAAAAAATGCTCAAAGTATATAATAGGTCACAACTGGGACCTTCAATATTAAGATCTATCTTCTACGGTCAGTTTGACTACTTGATTGTTTGATTGTTACATTCTAATGCTCAATTAAAATGATTTATACGATCCAAGGGATCCAGTCGGTCCAAAAAGGGATTAAAACCCGAAGAACAAGACCTAACATGTAAACCAACAAGGTCAGCCTCCGCCAAGAGATTCCTCTAGAAAATACAAAGGATGAAGTGTAGATCATGGGAAAAGGTCGGCCACCCACCAAGAAACATTGAAATCAATGCTTAGGGCTCCACAAGCTAGGAAGGGGGTCTGGTAGATCACAATGCAAATAGGTCCAGACAACCACTAACAGGAAATTGTCATGGAAACCAATAGAGATAACTTGCCAGAAAAAAGATCCAAATGCTTTGTGGTTTGGGGATAAGGAAGATGATCGAGTCTTCAAGTAGAATCCAACTCCACAGGATCCGGTGAGCCAAATCCAGGACACACAGAAAGAAATGCTGAAACTGCAAACAAAAAGCAAAACAAGAAGGAAAATATTTTTGGCTGATGCAAGATTGCTATGAATCGGGGATGCTCCCGCATCAGAGAGAGAGACAAAGAGAGAGCTAGAGAGAGAGAGAGTTTGGGGGAGATAAAGAGAGTGAGAAAAAGAGAGCGAGAGAATACTAATAGAAGCATGCTGATTACTAAAATTTGACCGTCTAAAAATTGAAATGATCCTCTAAAACCTAGAATCTACATTATAACTCCTAGAGATTTTAAACCACTCTCAAACATCCTACCAATATATACATAAAATATAAGAAAGGAAAAAGACATATTGAAATGTGACTCATACTTAAATGTTATATTTTATTTTTATATTTTTCTTAAGAGATTGAGTTTGGCTTGAGTTCAAAATATTTAATCAAAGTGGAAGAGATAGAGAAAGATAAAGTGAAAGAGAGTTTTCCAATGCAAAACATTTGGTGAGCACCAAATTTGGTGTTTGCCAAATATTTTGCATTGGGAAATACCAACCATTTGGGTTGGATGACCATTTCATGCCAAAGGCATGTTTTTTTTGAAAAGGTAGAAAAATTTCGCACATTTTTGGTTGTGCTCTCCATAAGTTTGCACGAGTTTCAATGGACGTTTACAAAAATACCATGATGACATTAAGCTCTTCTTAGCTATCAAACCAGTTTGTTTTCACATTTTCATTATGTTAAGATTTTCATCTTTAATTTCTTTTGTTAGTATGTTCGTTTTTTGTCAAAACCAACACATGTTATTTTGGGTATAGTTTTTTACTCATTCATCAAATTTTGAAAAAAAATACATTTTTAAAAACTAGACTCCATTCCACATGTATTGAAAAAAAAATGATTTTAGATTAGTTTTCAAAAACTTTAGGTGGGCATGCTCAAATTTTTGTTTTTCAAGATGTGTCCACTTCAAAGTTAGTAAAAAATTGGCTTGCACCCCCGTATCAGGTGACAAAAAATACTTTATGAAGGCCCTCTCTAGGATGGCAGCTTGCGAGCTTCATGCCCTTATTGGGCTGTCATGCTCGCAGGTTTGGACCTCTATATAAAAAAAAAATGTAAAAAATCATATATTCATTAAAAAAATAGTTGAAAAACCGGGCATAAACTACATGGTGTTAGCTACTTTCTCATTGGAGTGATTTTTGAAATTCTTTAAAAACGTTAAATTGTTAGGGGGGCCATAACAAATGCTATGTTATTTTTTCTGATAAAAACAAGACCACTTTGTGTGGCCCCTCTTTTTGAAAAAAAAAATAGTAGTCTAGAAAGTAGATTTAGAGCACTATGTGTGGCCCCCCTTATTGAAACCCTTAAATATCTTCAATTTCTCCTCAAAGGTCAGACTTTGTCGATTTAAAATAAAAATGACAGCTTAAGACCCCCTTTTTGTGTCACATCTTTGCGCACTTGCCCTAATGCTATAACTTTCCTCTAAAACTACTAAACCTTAGGGTTTGATTTGTCTTAGGCATCCAACCCAAAGGGTTGGACTTGCATGTTAATGCTCAAAGACATATTTATTTATAAAATATAGAAAAATATCTAAATGTTGAGCATTCTCTTCAATAGGTTTGCACATATTCCAAGATTGATATAAAAATTATCACAGTAATGTCAAACCCTCTCTTGCCTTTCTAACCACGTATTTTTTAATAGTTTGAATGTTAATATTTTGATCTTTAATTCTTTTGTTAGTGTCTTCCTTTTTTGTCTAAAACCTATGTGTAGTATTTTTGGTGTCTTTATTTATCTTCATCTAACTCTAAAACAAATTATATATTTACATTCTAGACTTTATTCCTCACACTTGTTTTTAAAACTTTTGTTCAATTTGAAAATTAGTAAAAAAGTGTGTGTTCATTAAAAAATTAGCAAAATTATCACGCATAAACTACATGGTGTTAGATAATTTTTTGCTTAAGAAATATTTGAAATACTATAAACAACTAACATTTTAGGGAAATCACACCAGATGACATCTTATTATTTTTTGACAAAAATAAGAGCATTTTGTGTGCTCCCCCTATTTGAACCCTTTAATATCTATCTCTTCTTAAAAAACAAATTGATTAAGAAAATAAAAATAGAGCATCACGACTCTTGTTCTTGTTACATCTTCACATTTTGTGCATAACTATCTTCAATTTCTCTTCTGAGACCAATTTTTGTTAATTTAAAAAAAAACGGTAGCCACTTAAGACCCCCCTTTGGCCTCCCATTTCCATGCACATACCACAATGGATATATATATTCTTGATTGCCATTACTAACAACCAATGTGATAATATAGAGTATTGCATCTTTGACCAAGATGAATTGTGGGGATACCTTGAACACTAAGATCTCAATCCTTTGTGCATAGACAATTTTGTATCTGAGTAGAAAGATCTATTTATTCCTTATTGTGAGTTGTATCCTTTTTCCAAGTTCAAGGTATCTTTCACGAGGGCAAAATATTGAAATGACATGATGTAAAGTGATCTAGGCTATCACTGCTTCATATTTAAAATTGTACTTGTGGGAGTGATTAAAATGCTTACCTTTTTTCTCCTTGTTGAAATTAATAAGGCTAACCTTTTTTGGTTCTTGGGGAATACAAATATAAACCAATCCATATTGCAAACCTATGATTATGGGAGAGGACCTAGTAGTTGAGCACATTCCAATTGTTGTGACAGTAGTTGTTGATTTAATACCCATACTTGTTGATTTAATGTCCAATTTTTTTGACAACATTGCTTGAATAGTTGTGACTTCAATGCCCATGATTGAATGAAATGTACCCCTAGTTGTAAAAAACAACTAATCATGCAATGCCACATTAGTTGCACAAGTATGGGGACCCTTATAAATGACTATTGGTCTAATCTTTTTTTGGGCTGATTTGGACACCTTGGCAAAAACCATGCTAATGTGGCATCATATTTGATGATGTGGTGTAGTATCCCTCATCATTTGAACTTATTAGACGCATATTTTATTATTGTTTACTTTTAGTGGATACATTACTATGATGTGTTATTCAAACTTATATGACATTATTTCATGCTTTATCTGGATATGAGATGCATAATTTATTTGCAGTATTTCAGTACTTGTGATTTATGGCATTTTATGGATTATTGCTATGTATTGGCACTTTACTTTATCCAGAGAGTTTTTTAGTGGCGAATCTTCGCCAATTGGTGAATTCTGCACGAATAGTCTTGGGCACCATCGTGGTCAAATCGCCCGGAATTTCGGGGTTAACGACACACTGTTGAAACTGACTTGCCAATGACCACACCCCATCAACGTGCATGCCCGCAATATTCGCCTAGAATCACTTGGATGTGGGTATTAGATCACCTCTGCTATTCGCCAACAATATTTAAACGACCACGTACCCAGGACCTAATTTGCCAATGGTAAATTACATGTTCATTGCATGCGTCAGCCAAATTCACCAATATCAAATAAAACATTATAAGCATTCGAGGACCCATTTCATCCCGCTTAAATTAAATGTTCATTGCACGCCCGCGCAATTCACCAAAAATGCAATTAAATTAAATGTTTATTGGCAATTGCAACGCACGGACCTCGCGCAATTCGCCAAAAATGCAATCATGGATTGCTATAAATACACTATTTCTTACACTCTTTCTTACAATTTGTTCGTGTCTGATTATTAAATTGGGAGCTCTCGGAGTCTTAAGTCTCGAATCACATTCCGCAAATTGAGTTGGAAAGTCGAAGTTCATTGTAGGGCGGAGGGCCAGAGTTACAATCCTGCAACATAGGCCCAAGCATTCATTCCCGATTCCCGATTCAGAGAATTGAGAAGGCATAAATGTGAGTAATCATTTCTTCATACTTGATACTTGATAGTATTAGTTTTAACTTTTAATTCGTAGTGAGAGGTCAATACTCAAGATGTCATAGTCAGACATGGGTGAGACTCCTCAGGGTGGTGAAGGGATTGGAATGTCAGACAAGGGTAAGACTCCTCAGGGTAGTGAAACTGAAGGGATTGGGAGGCCATCAAAATGCCCAAAACTTAAACTTAAAGATAGCACCATAAAGTCTTTTTTTGGAATTGGCAAAGTTTCTGGTCCATCAACCTCTGCAGTTGCAAAACCCATTCACAGTAGCTCACCACCACTAGTACCACAAGGTGGGATTGTCATTAAGTTAAATGCATCAAATGAGGATGACAATACCAGCACGGCAGAAGATTTTCTAAGGGATACACACAATGAGATACAATTGGCAAATGAAAATGCTAGTACTGAAGATGATGTTGGTAGGAAGAAAAGAAAAAGGAAAGTAAAACTGGGGCGAGAGTGGGAGATGACAAGGAGTTTTAAGATTGATTGGGTAGCAAAGTACCCATTCATTGAACCGGTCCCAAACAATGATGAACAACCAACAGAATGCAGGTGTAAGATTTGTAGCTGGAAAACTAAGAGAGAGAAGAAGATGCAACTAAAGCTTGACACCATAGAAAAGCATATTGGTAAGGTTTATGAAAAATAGACCATAGATGGAAAGGAAACATGAGTAGTAAGATGGAAATCAAAGGAAGAATGTCTTCATGTTAAGTATGCCGTGGAATATGAAGAGCATAACCACAAAACAACACTGATTCGTAATAGTGGATTTGGAAATACAATCAAGGCTGGGCTTGAACATGCAGCGAAAGATGCAAACCTAGCAAAGATTGTTTAGATGAGTGTTGTTTTTCATATTATGTTGAGAGGGCGTCCTATGAAAGATTTCCTAGAATTTAGTAATTTATTATCTTTTTTGAATGTTCCTCACTATCCTATGTCACATTGGTCAATAAACGCTGGATGAGAAATGGCAAACTGTCTCGCTGAGGTGGAAAAGGAAAATTTACAAGAGAGTGTAAAAGAGTCAAATTTCATTTCATTATCCATAGATGAAGTTACTGCGGTAGATAACACTGCTTGGGTTTGTATGCATGTGTATACCATAAAAGAACACATCCGCTGAGCTCATGTACTCTGTGTTCGTAAAATGAGGGGTAATTCAACAGTAGAAAATTTATATTTGGAAGTTAAGAAAGCTTTGAATGAAATTGCTGGTATGGATGACTTGACAATTGCCAAGAAGTTGGTGTGTGTTGGAGCTGATGGAGCTACAGTAATGCAAGGTCAAAGGACCAGTCTTTGCATAGGATTACAAACTAGTATTGCACCATACATGGTTGGCATTCACTGCATGGCCCATCGAATGAATTTAGCATGTAGAATTGTAAGCAATTTCCCTACAGTGTCAAAAGTTGAAGATCTGGTCCATGAGCTCCACTCATACTTCTGCCGAAGTCCTAAATGTTTTGCAAAATTTCAGATTTTTGCTGAGGGAGTAACAGGAGGAAACAAGCTTCTCAGGGATGTTGAGACCAGATGGATCTCCTTGCATGGACCAACAGAATGAGTTCTAACAGAATATCAATCCTTGATCGGATTAATGTATGAGCAATGCCTCACAATAGACAAAGCTCCTGATCTCTTACACAAGTTAAGTGATATAGAGACTCTATTAACTTTAGCTAGTCTTCTCCCCATGCTGGATTCAATGAAAAAACTTGTTAAGAAATCCCAAGACAAAACTATGTATATCAATGAGTATAGCACTCTACGTAAAATGACATGCTTGAGCCTGGATGGTCTATATTCAGATCTAACAGGGCGAAGCCTAAATTTTTTTAGGTGGCAGATAATTACAAATTTGAATCATGCTGAATGTTTTTTACATTTCAATACAAAAAATGAGTTATGTGTCTTTGTAAAAGGATTTTAGATACCAATGCACCAATCTAAGACGGGCAAGCGAGGCAGAGCACTACCAATTAAAAAGGAAGATTTTGACAGGATTGTTAAATTTGTTAGTGATAATTTGAAGTCTATTGCATATGAACTTTCAACTGAGATTCGAGAAAGATTCCCTTGAGAAGAAATACTTGAAGCCATGGGTTGTGTGTATCCTCAATTTTTGCATTCAATTGGAGATAATCCAAATGACTCAAAGATGTATCATAAAAAACTAGAGGAATTGATATTGACATTTTCAAAAGATGCATATTGCAATGGACAGCCAATAGAAGCAATTTTAAATTCAGATCATCTTAGAAAACAATGTAAACAGTTTGCATTGGTTATGAAACAACAGTTGGTTAACTTGGAGAATCCATTTGAACCTGGATCAATCACAAGGCTTTGGAAAAGGATAGATCAAAGTGAAGCATTGTGTATTGCAATACCAGAATATTTGAAACTTGCTGATTTATGTCAAACAATGATATTGGGGTCAGTGGAAGCTAAGAGAGTTTTCAGTGCATTAGGGCTTTTGAAATCAAAGATCAGAAACAAATTAGACAAGAATTTGGAAACTTGCTTGAGGTTGTTTGTAACCCAGTATAATCTTAGAGATTTTCCATATGATAGGGCACTGGCAATCTGGATTTCCATGCGTGATAGACGAGGGGTGCACAACACTTTAAAAGCTAGTGGTGCTACTGCTAGTGCTAGTGCTGAGACAAATGAATATGATGGATCGTAGACTCAAAGTCAACATGAAGACGAAGACATTTTTGAATACCCGACTCAGAATGAAGATGAACCTGTTAGTACTAGTTAGTTTCCGAATCTTGAGTCTATTTGGGATATAGAAGCCTCAGACAGTCGGACTGAATCACTGAAGTGAATTAGCAGCCAGTTTATAGGTATTTATAATTATACTACAATTCTTGAGTCATATTACAATTTCAATTTGCAAAATTGCAATACTATAGTTGTCATTGATGATTTTTGATATTGTATTCCTTGAATTTGTCAATCAGAACTAGAACGGATACTTATTTCATATTTTTAATTGTGAATTTGAATTATTACTAAACAATTGAATTATTAGTAAATTGGTATTTGGTTCCACATTATGTAACACGTTGAACATGAAATGCAACAAATTTGTGTCACAACTCACAAGATCCATAAAATTATTCATATTGCATAACTGTTACTGCTAGAACCTTTGTTACCTTTCTACTGTTCTACATTAAATGCTTAAAATGATGTTCATGGCGATTACAGTTTTGTGTTTGTTTTTTTGTCTTAGTTGGCTAGTAAATCGAAGTTGTTGTGCGTTGAAAATCTAAGTTGTCCTCTATTTATTTGTCCATGTCAACGTCAAGTGTGGTCAAACGGTTGGTCAAACATGTTTAATGGTTATCGCTAGCTCGTAGGTCCTTTATCATCAAGTCAGCTTAAGTCACGAGCTTGCGACTACTGGGAGATTTTAGTTGTCGCTAGCTCACAAGATGTTTTGCACTTGACCATTTTATGTTGCGAGGTTGTGACTGGGTGTGATTCTATGTTGTCGCACAGTCGCAAGGTGTTCATGGTTAAGTCATTTTAATTTGCGATCATGCGATGTAGTTGGTATGAGGTATCGCAACTTAGTTGGTTTCGTCACTTGCTCGAAGGTTTTGAAGTTGTTTAGCATTTTAAGTTGCGATCTGGCGATAGGTAAGTTTTGGTCTGATTTTGTGGTCATTGCATGCTCGCGGGTTTGTAAGTCTTAAGTCAAAAAGTGTTGCGAGCATGCGATGGCAGTTAAGTGCCTTTTTATCGCAGGATCGCAAGGGTTTAAGTCAAGTTAAGTTTCGAGTTGTGAGCTTGTGATGAAATAAGTTACTTTGTTAGATCAACGGCTGTCGTTCACTCGCGAGATTCTATGAGGATTCGTAAAAGGGGTTGCGAGCTTGCAATTAAGCGGATTTAGTAGCATTGTCGCTAACTCGCCGGTTCCTTTCCTGATTGTTATAACCAATTGAGAGTGTGCGATTAAAGATGGGGATTGACACGTGGACTTGTTTGTCAGGTTCTGTAAAAGTTTTGACATGATCGAGCTGAGATTTTGACATTTGTACAATTGCATTAATGCATTCTATCAGTTTAATTGAATTAATGCCACACTAGCTAGTTCATGCAAGTGTGGCAGTTAATGAGACTTGGTCACTTGAGAGAAGTGAGTCAGTGATGACGCCCAAATACCATTTTATGTTGTGAGGTTGCGACTGGGTGTGATTTTATGTTATCGCAAGGTCGCGAGGTGTTCGCGGTTAAGTCATTTTAATTTGCGATCATGCGATGCAGTTAAGTCGCTTGCTCACAGGTTTTGAAGTTGTTTAACATTTTAAGTTGTGATCTGGCAATAGGTAAGTTTTGGTCTGATTTTGTGGTCATCGCATGCTCATGGGTTTGTAAGTCTTAAGTCAAAAAGTGTTGCGAGCATGCAAAGGCAGTTAAGTGTCTTGTTGTCACAGGCTCACAATGGTTTAAGTCAAGTTAAGTTTCTAGTTGTGAGCTTGCGATGAAATAAGTTGTTTTGTTAGATCAATGGCTGTTTCTCACTCGCGAGATTATTTGAGGATTCGTAAAAGGGGTTGCGAGCTTGCGATTAAGAGGATTTGGTAGCATTGTCGCTAACTCGCTAACATGTGGACTTGTTTGCCAGGTTCTGTAAAAATTTTGAATGCCAATTGCCAATCAAATAGAAGGGCATGAATTCAAATTTCGCTCAAGTACTTTAGTTTGAAGTTTGAATTAATGTCATTATGCCACAGTAGCTAGCTAGTTCATGCAAGTGTGGCAATTAATGAGACTTGAGACTTGAGGAAGTGACGACGCCCAAAATTCAAATAGTAAATACCATAAATTGCATGATCGAGCCAAGGTTGTGTATAATTGCATTAACGCATTCTATCTTCGAGGTAATCTAGTGAATTGAGCTCTACAACAACGTTGGAGAATTCAGAGTGTTGGGTGTGAGAAAATTTTAGAAAATTGGTTAAGTTTTTCTCCTGCAGCTAAAATGAGCTAGGCGACGAGTGGTGCTGGAGGTTCCAAGCCCAAGCCCAAGTAAAGCAGGTGAACCTGGAGGTTCCAAGGCCAGTGCCACTGAGGAAATGATGGTTAAGAAATACAAAGGTGAATTTGTAGATTTGATGCCAGGGACTTCTGTTGCTTTGAATACAAATCATTTGGCATGGAGAGATTTATGGAGCCAATGCAGAAACCCTACCATGCTTAATATGACTGGTTCTGATCTATTTCATTATTTCTAGAAAAATAGGGTTAAGGGTGTCCTGATGTCAACCCTTGGGATTTAAATATGGCAAAGTTAATTGTGCCAGATGTGTATGTTGATGTGGATTTGACCAAAGAGTTGGGCAAACGCTATTGCCTAGTATCTAGGGTAATCAGAAGAAAGAACCAGTCTGCCCTAGTTTCAATTAACAGAGCTAGCTTTGTTGAAGCTTTCCAGATTATTGGTGCTGCATGTACAGATATAGATTTGGAGCGGATTGCAGAGGATTATGACAAATACAAAGGTGTTATCAAGAAGCATGCAATGCCCAGGTACATGCCTAGGGTGAATAAGAAGCTGGTTATAATTCCAGAGAGTATCGAACCACCATTTGACATCACACCTTTCCACCATTATATGCATTGTACAATCTATGGATTATGCAGAGTGTTGGGTTTTGATGGAGATTCAACAGTGTTAGCTGAATTACTGATGATGGCTATGGACATTCAACACCCAAATGTTAACAAAGATTATGATTATGTGGGCTATGTGGTTGAACACATTCATAATGCTCTAGTTGAAATTAAGAGTGGTGCACCTAGCCCTACATTCAAGCATTATTCATTGTTGATGCATTTAATCTTGTTCTATAATGTTGAGTTCGTGGATAAAGAATTGGAGCTTTTCAAAGAAGAATTCGGTGTCTTAGTGCCAATACAAAGATGGATCCAGGTTTGGGACAGTAGTTCTCCCCACTCTTCTTTCCTTTTCTTTGAAAATTGGTTTGTTTCACTAATTATGGAAATGCTAGGAATAAATAGGGAACGATTCTCAATTAATGTTAGGAGAGTTTTGAAACCTTACCAGTATGTTCCAAATTGGCCTATTTCACATAACTGGGGGGACTTTTATTTTTTTGATAACTTTACTATAATGAGAGTCTATGGGTGTCCTGAGCCTCCCCATATTTTACCAAAATTTGTTCCAATTAGGATTGCTTTTATGGAGTTTATCTGGCAGTTGACCCTAGTTGAAAAAGAATACCTTGATAAACATAGGAAGGGTACTTTTCTTCCTAGGCTTTGGGTTGTCTCTAATTTTACCATTGGTAGGAGTTCCTTTGATGAAGTAAATAATTTCCTTAAACAGTATAGGTTGGTTAATGTTGTGTCTAGATTCTGTGATCCGAAACAATTTATTAAAGTTGCAATGCTAAAAATGACACCTTGGGCCACAATAAAGGACCGTGAACCATTGGATGATAAAGACGTGGTTAGAAATTTGCTGAGAAAAGATGAAGTACAAGAAAGGAGAAGAAAATGGAAAAATTTGATGAGAGTAGAAGCAAAATTGTTGGCTGCTGACCCTAGTTTCTCAGGTTTTTGCCTTGATAGCCCGTACCTTGGAGAGGATTAACAAAATGGTGAGTTTATATGAAACTCTAATGGAACAAATGCCTCAAATTCCAAAAGTGACTGCTCAGGAGAAAGACCCCCAAGATGGACATTCTTCACATGGAAAGAGGCCACTTAGTGTGTCTTCTGATGATGTAGAGAGTGGGGATGAAGTTCAATCTACCCGAGTGACAGCTGCAAAGAAACAAAAAACCACTAAGGTCGGTACAATTGTGAGGAGAGACCCTACTAGAGCAATTGTTACAAAACAAGGACACTACTTTCATCAAATAAGGACACATCTTAGAGAAGCAGGGCGGAATGAAGAACATGGAGAAACAAACAAAGCCCTTGCTCAAGGCTTTGATGAGTGTGTGATGTTGTCAAATGAGTTCATGAAAGATGATGACTTTATTAAGTCAAATGAATTTAAAAGTTTTTTGACAAGGTTGAAACAAAATCAATTAAAACAAAATATGATCATAGAGGAAGCAAATGAAGAAAAGAAAGAGGAGATCATCAAGGCGCTGCAGGAATATGATCCTGACAAGGAGGAAATATCTGTGGAATAGGAAAGACAATTGATAAAGAGTACTGGTATGATTATGATGCCTGACTGGGATATCCAATCTATTTTTATTATTGATTAGATTAGGAAGCAAGAGGACCCAATGTTTAGAATTGAATTTGAAATTGGAGATGTAATAAGAGGATCAGGATTTAATCCTAAGTCAAAGACACTTGCTGATTGGTCTTTAGCCCCTTCCACTCAAAAGCCCCACCTTCTAAATATCCAAGTAGAAAAGAAAGCTGATAGAATGATTTGGAACTTGCAGAACACAACTGACATGGAGATTGCCTCATTTTTGACTCAAGTTTCTTTCATGAATTTATAAAAAACAGAGGATTTGTCAAGAAGATACACAGAAACATATACCCAATTGATTGCATTGTCTGAAAAATATGAAGATACACTGATGAAGAAGGGTGCTCTAGAGGAAGAGTTAGTGGAGTTGAAAGACAAAAATGCAAATGAGCCCCCTCCAATACAGATTACAAAACAAAAACAAGAAATACCAGCTGATGTGATAGCAAAAATGGAGGAATACGTAGGGAAAATTGAAAAGATTGAAAAGGAAGAAAATGTCAAGGCTATCTTTGTTGTATCAGGAATTCTCAAACACAGGATTAGTGTATTGAAAGAAAAATTGATGGTTGTGAATGATATGCACATTTCTTTGAAAGAGGCAAGCAAATCATCCTCTGAGGCTGTCGCTTTTCTTGGACCTTTGTTCAATGGTTGGTCAAGAAGAAGCAAATTAATGGATAAGCTAGATATTGCAATGATGTATAGTGACGAGTTCCCTCCCAAGATCAGTGACACTAAAGACATGATGGAGGTAATGAATGCAGCTTATGCATTTTTCATAGGGAAGGATGTGCTTATAAATGAAAAATTGCAGACATTTGGGGAAGGTTATAATAAATTGGTGCCTTCAATTTATGATAGTAATGGAGATTTGAAATTAGTTTCTGATTGGACTAGTGAATTTGATTTGATTCTCGAGCAAGAAGAAATAATCAAGCATGTAAATGAACAGGTTGATGTTGATTTCCTTAACGGTCTGCTTGATTCACTATTCAAGGTTGAGGTTGACCATGCAAAGTTTATTGTTGAGTCCAGGGCAGTTGCAGATGCCAGATGGGCAGATTCAGTTGCAAAGTTGGAAGAGGTAAAGGCATTTAGTTGGCCAATAGACAAAGAGGTGGACAGGTGCCAAGCCATGCTAAAGCCAAAGAAGAAATCTCAGGTTGAGGTTGCTACCCAAGATTCCTCACAGTAACCCTAAGCTTGTTGAATCCTCAGGTTGAGGTTGCCACTTTTATTGATCAATGATGTTGAACTTGAAAACTCTTATATTAATATAGTTATAATAGCTCAACTGTTCAAGAATTTGATAAGTGCATAGTTGAATCACATTGTGAATTTACTTTCTGATATCATTATGAATATAATATCAATATCATTTGCAGTTTGAGCAATGCAATCTTCACATAATTGTCTTTGTGTTGAATTTATGTTTTCACTGTGAATTGAATGGTCAAGGGTTTTTTAGTTTACATATGAATCTGGGTTGTGTAACTGTATGTAATGGCATTATTCATAATTTCATTCCTATTTATCTGCAAATGAATCTTATTGAAGTTTATTATCAGGTTGTCTTGAATTGTAAGTGACTTTATGCCCTAGGATAAGGCACTGGTTTTGTTGTCTTGATGTTTTACTAATTATGTTGTATAATTGTATTCCTATCTAATAATCTATTGTGGTGTTTAATACTTTCATTCTTAATACTCTTATGATTTTATATGCTATTGATGTTTATGTAATATATATGGAGGTGTTTAATGACTGTCTATGACTCTATAATCTGCCCACCAATTACAATGAGGTGAATCCTTAATTATTTAATATGATTCCAGACTAACATAAATTTTGCATTCCTGGGCATAATAGGATTAGGAAGCATTAAATGAAAAATTACATACACCATAACAATGCAACAAATGAAAAAAATTAAATCTCATGATTCTGATCATTTGAAAGAGATAGAATTATACACAAAATAAATTTATATATAGACAAAGCTTGACACTAAATGCTTTTCATTTGCTCTGTAAATGACTATCCAATATACAACTTGCTCCCTTCACCTAGAGTCTAGAATCACTACTGGAACCAGAAAAAGAACCCCAATGACTATACAACTTGCAAAACTACTTGAGTCATGCCATTATCACCCTGATGCCTTCATTTCAGATGGAATGTGAGATGTTACATTCTGTCCAAGTCCAACAGATCATTTCCAAATTGAGGAGGAAGCCTTCATGCCTAGGAATAGAGTAAATGGAAAGAGGAACTTGAGCCCTCATGCCCACGATCAGGGAAAGTGGAAACAAGAGCTTTAGGGTAAATGTAATCTGTTGGAGGGGGGGGGGGGGGGGGTTGCAGCTTCCATGTCATCACAAAGATGACTGGCTACCACGCCCCACCCAAACAAATCCTTCTTTCATTCCTCTGCGGGCTCCTTCTTCAAATCCCTTGCCATCCTATGGCAGAGTAGAAGCAGAGGATGTGCCATGCTTGGCCCTTCTTGACAAAAAAGGCTTTCACACCCCCTCTGGCAATCCTTCTCACTTTCACAACCCCTTTGACAATAAACAAACTCACATAGAAGAAAACAAAAAAACACCCATCCGGTATCACAAAGCACACAACAAGTACAACTCCATGCATATCCTGCTCAAACATCATCTTCCTTTCTGAGGAAAAAAACCACTCTCAGAAAATGAAAAAGGTTTATTTTCTCTTCTACCAATTAAGTCACCACTCCATTGTATTTATAACATTTTCACACTTCATTTGGTGATGCTCATTTTGAATTCACGTGAAAAATTATCATTTTGGTGGTTTTCAACATGACTGTAGACTCTAGATTCCTAGAAGTCATCATCATGCCTATCAAATCCACTGCATCCTACTAAGGCTCATCTATTGTGAACGATTTTGTTTTGATTTTATTCCTCCTTGATTGGACAAATTCTACTTCAAAATCCCTGACAACAAGCAAACTGAGCTCTTATTTCTCACAGAAATCCGTGATCTCCCATCTCTAACTCAGAAGCTATCAAATCCTTTTATGCCTCTGAAACCATCGTCCTCGCTTGTCTAATCAACCTTGACTCAAGAGAAACCTTCAAACTAGTCCCTCAGGAACGAGTTAGCATCCAAGCCTTAAAAATTTTAGGTTGCAAGCTAGCGACCAGATAGTTTGTGGTTAAGTTTTATGGTTATCGCCAGCTCGCGAGGTAAAATGTCTGAAGACGTGATCAAGCTGGGAGTTGGCGACAAGTTGGTTTGGGTTTACATCGCGAGGTCTCTAGCTTTTTGGGTGTTAGCATTTTATGTTACTGAGCTAGAGATTGTTAGTGAAATTGCTTTGGTCGCGAGGTCTCGAGTTGGTCTGAGATAAACAGTTTTATGTTGGCGAGTATGTGACAAGGGTTAAAGTTTTTAAGTTACCACTATCTCCAAGTCGCTGCAGTGACGAGGGCTTAACATTTGTGGTCAAGAATTGGCGAGTGCCAGTTTAGTTTCCTTCAGTCGCTAGATCTCGAGGTTAAGAAGGCTTAGCATTTTCAGCTTGCGAGTTGGAGATAGAGAGAGTTGACGACTGTGAGAGGCAGAGAGTTGATGACTGTGTGCCATGTGTTTTAATTACTTAAAGTTAATATCTTAAAATCGCCAAAATTTTATTTTTATGGTTTGAAAATAGCTTGAAATCACCAATATTTTATTTTTATGGTTTGAAAATAGCATGAAATCGCTAATATTTTATTTTTATGGTTTGAAAATAGGTTGAAATCGCCAATACAAATATTTTTCTGGTTTTAAAAACATTACCATTCACCCATGCAATTATTTTTTGGGTTTTATAAATAGTACAATTCACCAGGAGTTTTCACAAACTTTGAGCGATCATGGCTACTTCGCCAATGGAGATTATTATTTTTCTCTGTAAACTGCAAAAAATCGCCAGTAAAATTATAATTTTCCTCAGAATTATACAACTTTTGCCAGGTTTTTACACCTTGTCCAAGGGGGGGGTTTCTTAAAGTTTTCCTTGACTTTATCTATGCAATGTGAAATTATATGTTGCATGTCTGCGAGTGTATTGGATGCAAGGGGACGATTTTCCTTCACTCACTCCGGTGAGACATGGAATGTCGCGATTCTCCTTCATCAGTGTGCATGCCATGTTTTCTATATTGTATATATGCATGTGTGGTTCGGTGATGCAGGATATTGTAGGTACAAGTACCAGGGAGGTATGGGGTATCGTCTCCACCTGGCTTCATAGGTCTGAGCGTGCCTTACATTTGTCCGATGGAAGTGGAGGAGGTAGTAGTTGACCCTATTATACCCAGTTACACTCTTGTGGGTGTCGTCAATTGGTCGTCCTGTCAGTTTGTCCGGCCTTCATGTATTGTTGTTTGACTTTTTCTAAGTCTTTGCTTGGGGTTTGCTCAGTTTGTGTGTTTAGTGGTTTTAATTAATTAATTAAATTTATGGAGTTATCTCATAGTTGGTATTTTTGGAATTAGGTATTTTATGCATTGAGAATTTAAATTTAATTAATTAAAGAAAATTATGAAATTAGATTGCAAGTTGCATTGTATTCGAATTATATCTTATTTAAATTTTTGTGAAAAATAAATTAGATTAATTTCATTTATTGTTTCCTAGAATCTTAAATAAATAAATGAATAAAAGAATAAATTAGAATTAAAGTATTGCTTTATTTTCTTTGTTTAGAAAATTAATTATTTAGCATGAGAAAAGAAAAGAAAAACAAAAAAATAAAGGATTATGATTTTTGCATGTTCATTTAATTATCTTTTTAGTGGGAATTAAAAAAAAAAAAGAGAAATAAAATTCCTTTTTATTACTAAAATTAAATATTAGGTTTTTGGGAAAAAATATGTGCAACCTAAAATTTTAGGTTAAAAAGAATAGATCTTTTTCTTTTTAGTTCACAAGAAGGAGGCATAGTTTTTGGGGAAGAAAACAATTATTTTGGAAGCAATATTTTGTTGAAGAAGAAATTATCAGAGGATCGCTGGAAGAGGGATTGACTTGGAAAAACCGGTACATGACTGAGTTCTTCCATGTGAATCTTCCAGGAAAGCTATATAGGTTGGGTGACCACTTCTAGTTGTTTTTAAAGAAAATATTTTATTTCTTCCCTCTTTCTGATTGATGTGTGTTAAATATATTTGTCAAATCCAAAACCCCTTTATGGTTATTTCATGATTTTGGCTGAAATCCATTCCTGAAATTAATTTTAGTTTATGGAAAGAAGTTATTTCCTGGGTGTTTATAGATTAAAATTTTGAGAAATTTGGGAAAAGTTATTTTGATAAAATTTTGCCAAGATTTTTACTATGCATGAAAGTTGCAAGTTTTGGGAGGAATTGGTTTTGCCAAAAAAAGATGTCCTCTGGCTTGGTATTGGTTTCGATATTTTGCTATGGTTGTTCTGTCAATATTTGTACATCTCTGTGTAATTATTTAGTTACTATGGTCATAAATTTAATTCTAATTAAATTTATTTGGTTATTAAAAGTTATGGGGGAATTGTTTTATTTAATTATTTTGGGGAAAATTGTATTAATTAAATTCTTGGGAAATAAATTTGATTGAAAATTGAAATTTATAGTTTTTATGCTATTGAATTTTAAAAAAAAAATTACAAAAAAAAGGAGTTTGCTGGGGAGGCAGAGCCTGCTACCCCACGGTAGCAACTGCTACCATAAGGTAGCAACGCTACCCCAAGGTAGCGACTGCTACCTACGGTAACAGTGCTACCATAAGGTAGCTACTACTACCGTATGGCAGCATTGCTACCGTGAGGTAGCGGTTGCTACCATATGGTAGCAGTGCTGCTGCAAGGTAGCACTTACTACCATATGGCAGCAGGCTACCATGCGGTAGCAGGGGGGCAACCTTGTTAAAAAAAAACTCCGTCGTCTATTTTTAATTGCTCTCCGAAGTTTATAATTTTGGTTCTTTTCTTTTATTTAATTTTTAATATGTTTAAAAAATAATAATATTATATATATATATAGTATTTTCTGTGGTTTTATTATGTTATTTTGGAAATAAAAGTTAATGCAAAATTTAAATCTTCATTTTATTATATATTTTTAATGTGATATAATTATATGATATTATATTCGATGAATATATATATATATATATATATATATATATATATATATATATATATATATATATATATATATATATATATATATATGTAATTTTATTATATTATTATATATATATTTTTAATTTGGAATTTAATTTAGATTATTGATATAATCTAATTTGGTTTATTTGTAAATTAGTCATGAACATAGGAGTAGGGGTTAATTTTAATGTGGTTTTATTTAATCTTATTGGACAAATGACAACATTGATTTCCTGGTATTAATATAGTTATATTTTCTTACTTTCTGGAAAATCTTTCATTGCAAGTATTTTATGCTTTTGGCTGTTTAAAGAAAAGATTGCCTGTATTAGGATCTTGTGTAAATGGTATTTGCAGTCAAGCTTAATTTCGTTGCAAATCTGGTTGAGTTGTCATTATGTCATATGTTGTTATACCCCCTTGGTCAGGTGTTTTTGTATAGCCATGTTGATGTGAGCCATCGTGTGTTTTGTTCCAAATGGTCAATCCTGGGTTAGTGATTGTGTATCCTTCACCCATGGTTTGTTAGGATTAGATATGGCTGTCAGTTTCGCCATAGAGTTCTCGTAGAGAGACCTTTCCTGTTAGTGTCCTATGAGAGAGAGTGGCTCTCGAGCGGGGGCCGCACCCAAAGTGGATGGCAGGATAAACCCTCGAAAGTCAGTTAAGAAGTGATAACCTAATAATTGATTAGGGGGTGGGTAGCTAGAATATTAATTAAGATAACGTGCCTCGCACATGGTTGAGTGCTTGTATAGGCTCAAGATGTGGTGAGAAGGTCTGGAATGGCAAACCTATCACCTTGTCTTCATGAAAGGATTGGTAGGGTCCGCATGAGGCCTAGATGGAGCTGAAGGTTCGAGAGAGGTTACCAGGATAACCCAGGATGGGGGTCGGGACCTATGAAGGCTTGCCAGGGTAACCACCTTAATCCATGCGATGACACTTTCTCCTTAGAGTCACTAGTGTTTATGAGTTGGGTCACATGGATGTTTGCAGAGTCATGTAGTTCTGTCGTACTTGTCTTATTTTGCTTGCTTGAGGGTCTTCTACTATCTCCTAGCACGGTGGGGTGGTTCCATTTTGGAATCACATGGTCGGGTGGTAGTGCCACTTCCCATCAGATGTTCTAGATTGTATCTTCAGGTGAGGAAAGGCTTTGTTGGTGTTTCTTGGTTTGTGTTTCATGTACCAGCTCTTGTTTGTGGTCATTGTTTAGTTGAGACCTTGTGGTCATTGTATCAAACTTTTATGTAACCTTGATATTGTAACTTTTGGATTCTGTGGTATTTTTTTGGAAGCCATGTATTTATGGATATTGTAATATTATATCGGTGGAATGTATGTTAATTCAGTTGCTTTAATCTTATGTATAAATGAATTATGGATAAATAAATGCATTGAAATACTTTAATTCCTTCATCATGGAATTTAGATGTATGCGTAGGTTTTATTTTAAGCGTTTAATTTACCTAACTAAATGGATAATTGGATTAACCATGGTGTTAATATAATTTGAGAATTAATCTTCGTTGGTAACCCTTAGGAAATCATGTGTTAGACTTCCGCTATGTTATTAAGTGTGCTATTGTTATAATTAATGCACTTAATCTTAAAAAAAAAAATATTTCACCTTTTAGTTGCCTAGTTGTGTTGTTTTCCTTTAGAGTTCCTGGCAGGGCATTACATGTGGCCTTGAAATCTTAGTTATAAGCAAGGGACTTGCCAAGTAAGTTGCTATAAAAAATTGGGAGTGATTTGAAATTTTCATGTTAGATTTTGAGAAGTACGAAGTTAGGGTATTCAACTACTAGGTCCTCTCCCCTATATGTTTTGTGTTGGCAACATGATGATCTACATACTTGAATTGATGATTCTCATCAATTTTTGCTTCATATAATTGACTTAGAGAGTGGTAAATTCTACCATTTTTTCTTCTTAAAAAAAAGTTTTTGATTAAGGTAAAAACAGGGTTTGTAGGGACCTGAAACCCTTTAACAACATAGCATAGAGTAGTCTAGACTTAACAAGGCATTAAGCCAAAAAGAGACCACAAAAGACCAAATTGCCCCATAAGATATACATAAAGCTTCATAATAGAGAGGGGGAAAACAAAAAAAGAAGACAAAAACAATAGAAGCCTAAACACAACAGAGAAAACTAGAGAACAAATACACCAGCAACAACAAACCCAACGAAGAGGCAACAAAACACCAACACTAGTCTAACAACTTCATTTACTATGCCATTTCCTTTTCAATCTCAATCATTGTGTTGGTGATCTTCTTTAACTTCTTAAACAAGAGTTGTTGTAACCCTGTATAAGGGATTTAGGTATTCTTTACTAAAAAGTGGTGGCTTTAATTTCTTCTAGCTTACTATTCTCTTTCCCATGCTTCTCTATTATTATCATCTTGGACCTTTAGCCTTAGTTCTTTTTACTTCTTTTTTATTCTTTTTCTTTGTTAAATTTTCATCTCTTATCTTTATCCACTCCAAATAGCGTTGAAAGAAAATTCTATAAATTTTACAAATGAGAAAGTTATCTTAATAGATTTTGGTACCTTGCAAACCATTTATTAGTTTTTTCTATTGATGATAACATCAATTTTATGAAGTGTAGAAGGGGAATTCCTTTTCAAAGATCTATAGATAAGTTTCATTATTTTAAACACTAATTCAAATCTCTATATTTGAATTGGTAGCAATATAAGGTAACCCCATGGTTCAAAGAGTAGTAGGAAAACTAATTGTGATACTATTATTTGTCCTTATCTAAATATTAAGGCAACTTTAAGTTTTGCAGTATTTAATATCATATAATACAAACCCAAATTTTATTACAAATGTTTGCATTTATTAATACCCTAGATTCTAATTGGGTTTATAAAATGTAGATAAATTATAGAGAATTTAATATATTAAAGGTTGATTTTACATTAAACCATGTTGCTACAACATCCATTACAAACATGCAAGCTTAGTCATAAACTCTATATGAGGTCATCATCCTACAAGTCAAAAGGTTTTTGTCCTATAACTAACAAAATCAAAGGGCTTGCATCCTTTTCTCTTTGGAAACTTACAATTTATTGTCCTTAGATCTAGTTTCTTGAACATGTATTCTTAGAGCGAGGTCTCCAATTGAGATTTTATGTGTAATTAATGAATGATATTTTTGTGCAGACTTTGGACCCTTCACACCTAATGTTAAAATCTATGATAAAGTCCATGAACACATGATTTGTATGTTGTAAATGACTCTCATTGCTATCGTGCATCATTTTCCTTTGGTTTACAAAAGAAATTATGCCCATATGGGTAGGGTTGTACTTGAAATCTTGACATAGATATGTGCTTCCCACAACTTGTAAATATCCTCTATAATAATGGTGATATGTCCCATGGGATTCAAAATCTTATCTATCACACTAATGGGTGCAAGGGTCATTTTCTTTATTTTACTAGCAACTAGATTTGTGCCTTAAACATTAAATAATATTTCTAGGCAGAAGGGATATTTTTTTTGAAATTTACATTCAAATTGACCATTAATGGTAGTTTGAGTCCCGCTTGGAGGTAGGTGAGGTGACTAGTAAGAAATGATGGGTGTTTCAAACCTTGAAGGTCAAGGATGACAAAAAGCTCATACCATTAAGACGGGCAAATGAGGGGATGTATGAATGAGCAATTTTGATAAGATTAGATAGTGGAAAGTCTCAATGATTAAGGATGACACATACTTGGCATCACATTTAAGCTATTCAACACCACTAGGATATATGATAACTGTAGGCATCTAAAAATGGTCAACGCTTGTGGTGTCATACTTTAACATTTTTGTGTGACCTTATTTTAGGGTTTTCACATCCTATTAACATTTCTTCTATGTTGTGCACTTGATCTTCATCATTTGTCGACATCTTGTCATTCTTCTGCATTTCTTCCCTCTTCAATTGTGTTTCTCGCATTCTCAATTTGGTCTTGTCGACATCATCATCAATTATGATATTTGATCTTATCATGTCAATCGGACATTGTCAAACCTTCTCAATGTCGAATTGGGGTTTTTGTCCTTATCAATCATCAATTTATCAATCCTTTATCAATTTACAACCAATATGTCACTGGTCTTTGGTCATTCGAACTTCATTAAGTCAACCTTTTATCAATCTTCGATCGATTCGTCATCGATCTCTATTAATCATCATTTCTTGTCAATTTGGATCGATTAGTCATTGGTCCTCATCAATTGACGTCTATCAATTTCATCCTTGTCAATTTTGATCAAATAATCATTGATCTTTATCAATCAACTTCGGTACTTTATCAATTGTCCAATTTTCATCATTATCATATCAACCCTACATCAATTATCTTTTGTCAAGACCTAATTGTCGTTCTTGCATTTCTAATTCATCTCCTAGGGTTTTCTAATTTAATCATTTAATCCTTTTGTCATTATCCTTCTAGGTTAAATAAATTTATTTATTTTATCCTAGGTCCATTTGTCACAATTAAATATTTTTATTTAATTGACTAACAATGAATTAATGAATAAGGAATATTTATTTATTGATTCTTTCTAATTTCTTTTTTTCAAATCTTTCTAATTCTTAATTTCTTCTCATTTTCCTAATTTTTAATTCATCAATATCCAACTAGTTCCTCAACTTTCCATTTTGATTTTGCCAACTAATATCCTTCCTAAAATCTATCTTATTTTATGGATATTTTGGAAGATATTACTTCTATAATTTTCAAATTCAAGGATTTGGAAATCTTATCTTGACATGATCTTATCCTATTGCATGGGAAAGTGTGTCATGGCTTTCCTTTTTCAATTTGATTTTTCCCTTGATCGAAGTAAATTGCAAATTTTATTGATTTTTTCCCTTGATCGAAGTAAATTGCAAATTTTATTGATTTTATTCCAATCTTTGATCAATCTCTCCAATTTCTCTATAAATTGGATGCATTTTTCATCATTTTTAACCACTTTTCGAATATTCTCATGCTGTTGAACTCATTTGCAATCTTGCTCTCTTTCTCACACTTGCATTTTGTAGGTGAAGCCCACATATTTGGAGGAAAAAGAGAAACAATGGAGAATCATGGAGGAAGTACTTCGTTATGGTTTGCATATTTATTTTAAGTGCTTTGTCTTCATAGCTCTATTGAATGTATTGGGATTTCTTTCATAGCTTGTTAGTTTTTTGTGGTTAGCTAATATAGGTCATGAATCTTATGCTCAAATTCCCTATTACATTTTTTGTTGAACCCAACATGAACATGCAAATCTGACAATTTTGTGAGTTTGATATTTGCATGTAGGTTTTATGTGTGGATTTATTTTTGCATGCAGGTTTTTGGTGTTAATCCATTGTTGCATGCAGGCTTTTTGGACTAATCCATTGTTGCATGTAGGTTTTTTGTCCTAATACATTGTTGCATGTAGATTTTTTAAACTAATTTGTTGTTGCATGTGTATTTTTTGGACTAATCCATTGTTGCATGTGTATTTTTTGGACTAATCCATTGTTGCATGTGTATTTTTTGGACTAATCCATTGTTGCATGCATGTTTTTTTGCACTAATATGTTGTTGCATGCAGGTTTTATGTGAGCATCTGTTGTTGCATGTGTATTTTTTGAACTAATCCATTGTTGCATGCAGGTTTTTTGCACTAATATGTTGTTGCATGCAGGTTTTATGACATGATCTATTATTGCATGTGGGTTTTATGGAGTCTAAACAATGATTTATGTAGGATTTCTTAACATGCAATGAACAACAAATCTTCACATAGTTTAATTAGAGGGATTTAATGAACAAAAAATCTTCACATAGCCTAATTAGGAGGTTTTAATGAACAACAACTCTTCACATAGCCTAATTAGGAGGTTTGAATGAATCCTACAATTCTCACATAGTTTTAATTAAGATTTGGATCAAAGAACAACAACAAATTCCATATTTCACGCATGCAAAGGGTTTAAAATAAACAACAAATTGCATTTAATCATGGCTTAAATTGATTGAATCTTTTTCAAATTAATGTGGAATTAATCTCATCTAGTCTTAATTAGGATGCAAATGAATCAATAAACTCATTTGATTTTCTAAAGGTCAAAAAAATCAATGCTCATCATGTCTTTTTTTTAATTTTGTTAATCCAATAAACCATTGTATTATTAAGTTTTTTTGCTAAGTCTATTGATTTCATTTCGCTAATGTTTTTATATTTTTTCTTTGTCACAGGGCCACATGGATCCACCACATAGCACAAATAGGGGTGTAGGTCCCGACACTTCTACGAAGCAGGTAAACCTCATTGTAATTGTACAAATTAGATAGAATCAAACTGTTACATTATGATCTTTTCTTGAGTGTTTTGAAGTAATTTTGATAGTGTTAATTATATTCTTGTCACAGACGGATGTTCGGGATAAGGGAAAGGAACCTGCAGTACCTTGACACCTCCATAGGGATGTGGGGCACTCGATAGTGTTATGCACTAATGGCATCGCACTTAGCGCAAAATCTATGCAATTTGTACAAAAGAATATTAGAAAAATTAGGCAATAGATTCTTGATTTGGCAAGCATAAGTTCTCAGACTGATGAGATAACAAAGAGGATGCAACTATTGTTAACGACAATGGAAAACTTGCAAGTAAGCAGTAATGAAAGCTTTAATCATAACAAAAGTTCAATAATGGTTTATATTTTTATCTCTTTTATGTCATTAAATAAAATATGTATGTGTTGTTTTTACAGAAATTTATAGGGCCTCATCATCCTGGTGGCGATGATCAGGGTATTGCGAGTAGTTTAGGTGATGACCATGTTCTATATATTAAAACCACTCCTTTGGACTTGTGAACTTGTTTTTTTAATGTTTTACATATTTAATGTATTACTCTTCAGGTATTGACATGGGTCCGAGGTCGAGCCCAACTGTATTGCTGACTGCAATGTCGGCAACACGTAGCATGCAGACATTGTCTGTTGCACCGACTCGTGTTGACCCGCCCACTGGTGGTAGATCCCTCTTTTTCTCTCTCTTTCATTATGTGTTTGTTACCCTTGAAGTGTTCTTTCTTGGAGGCATTTCATAGTGGATTCATTTACTGTGGCAGGAGATGCACATGAGGATGCGCTAAAGGCGAGTACTGCTGATAACATACCATCATTTCCTGGATCTTCCCGTATTGCTAGTACAGGAACGTTGCAGGCCACATTGGTGGTGAGCGATGAAGAATTGATTCCCTTGAAGATACAGAAGGTTCCAGGTACTTTAAAAATATTATTATATATAGTCTAATTGTAATTTACTTACTGATCACTCATTTTGGACTAATGATCCCATGATTTTTTTGCAGGAAATGATATTTTTTATAGAAATCTTAATGATATTTCATTGCAGATATTTGGGCCCACCATACGTAAAAGGTGGAACATCATACGTGAACTAACCCTTATCCACTATTTTGATTTCATATCATTGCTAGAATAGTTTTCCTTTTATCCATTTCTTGAACTATATCAAAGGTAGCTTCAATTTCTTTCTAAATCTAACAGGTTTGTTTTTGCTTTAAAGGTGGAATGACCAAGAAAAAAAGTTAAAAGATGAACTCACAAACCGTATGATAGGGTTGTTTGGAAATGACACATTCAACAAGACTAAGCTCCTGGAAAAAGCTGGCACATATCTGAAGTATGTGAGGGACCAATACAGGACACATTTAGAGAAGAACGTAAAGTATGAGCGTCCCCCTTGATTCCAGAGAGGGAGTGGAAGGACCTGATTTTGGATGCAAAGGAGAGAATTGAAAGGAAAAAAGGAAATACACCACCAGACGCCAGAAGAAGGTATGTGATACTATTAAGAATGTGAATATGTACTAATTATTCATTATATTTATATAATCTAACATATTTCAAAGTTTTCATAGATTGAGTGACACATCGAAGGCAACCAAGGCAAGACAAGAAAAGCATGGGCAACACAAACTTGACTCTGGTGGTTATATGAAACTTGCCGCACGAATTGTAAGAATCAGTAAATTAATTATCACATCAAAATATTTATAAATTGTAAACAATTTTTTTTTATCAAACAAGACAAGCAAAATTCACAATACTAAGCAAAAATGCAGGGCTCTGAATTCAATAGAGCGCCCACAGAAGATGACAAGAGAATTGGCTACCAGCAAGGCTATATAGCCGTGGCTGAACGGCTACGAGAATTGAGTGGGCAAACATGAGATTCTGATGCATCTGTCACAACAATAATTAAGCTAAATGAAAATTATTTCAAATTGAATACTTAACCAATAATCTATTTGATCTTAAGTTTCAACATAAAGTAACTATATTTTTTTTAAATAAGCAAGCAATGATAACACTGCGCATGACATTGCAATGCAGCATGATAATCGTGGAACAGAACCTGTACATGAAGGTCCGGATGTGCATCCTAGTAGTGGAGGTATTCATTTGCTATTCAAATTTTTTTATGTAATTATTAATACAATTAAACATCTTAAATTGAAAATTAGTGTAGTAATTAATGTAACCTTTATTGTTAATATTTTAGAGCATGTAGTCGCTGGTGACCAAGTGGAGCATGATCCGGGTAGACAACATCAGGAACGTGATGTTCCCCAATCAGGTAAAGAGGACCACTGTTATTCCTTTAAACAAATTTAATTGCAATTGGTGTATTGATTAATGTAATGTTTTGTATTTCAACTCCAAAGGATCTAGAGGGTGCTCAACATGTCGAGGTTGAGGCTAGACAAAATGATGTGGAAGATGATGTGGCCCCATCAGATAAAGAGTGTAACGGTTGTGTTCTTTAAATTAATGAAATACTTGTAACAATAATAAAAAAATGTTTTGAATTTAACCCAATTCTTTGTTATTGCAGAGAACCCCCCTTTGGTTCAGCATCCTCGTCCTTTGCATAGGACTAGGCATACATCAAGAGCACGAGAAGAGGGCATAACATCCGCAGATGGGGGAAATGATGAAGAAACCGATGTTCCACTTAGTCTCTTCGTAGCTTCAAAGAAAAAACAAAGAAAGAAATGATTGTAATCTACCTTATTTGATAATGACTGATTTTTATGTGTAATGAATGTAATTATGTGCTAATGAATGTTCATGAATGATATGTGTTGATGATTATTGATGAATGCTGCGTTTTAATGAAAGTTAATGAATTTTATGTGTTAATGAACGTTATGTGATAATGAATGAATGTTATATTTTAATAATGGATGAAAGAATGAATGAATGTTAGATGTTAACGGGGAATTTAGAGTGATGTTGGGGGGGCGGGGGGAGGAGGGGCCAAATGAGCTTCCACCTTCACGTGGTTGGCCTTGTTAAGTAGAGAATATTAAACTATTCTTGAAACAAAGCGAAGCTCAATTATAAGATGTGAAATGTTTGAAAGGTGAGAGTCCACAAACAGATGTGAAATGTTTAAGTAGGCCTCCCAATGAAGTGGATCTCATAGACACGAAGAATCCTATATAGAGAATCATTGAGAGCCCTTGAAGAAGCAAATTTGAACTTC
This sequence comes from Cryptomeria japonica, assembly GCF_030272615.1. Lineage (NCBI taxonomy): Eukaryota > Viridiplantae > Streptophyta > Pinopsida > Cupressales > Cupressaceae > Cryptomeria > Cryptomeria japonica. The sequence continues at coordinate 10,944,554 of NC_081415.1, read as the reverse complement.
GATGAAGCAATACATGATGGAGGAATATCTTGCAAGAGGAAATCAAAGTCATTATGGTGTCATCTAGATCTGAAATGTGGTCTACTTTTCAAAAAAGTAAAGATACTTGATATGAATGTGTCCTAGTGGGGTGAATCTAGAAGACATATAATCCTATTGCAAAGAATCATGGAAAGTTTTAGAAGAAGCAACTTTTAATTCTGAAGTAGCAACGTGTACAAGAGATGTTCTCATTTGTAGATGGAGTATCAAGAGGAGGATCACTAGTCCATGGACCATGTCATTGTTGTTAAATACCTATGCTTTTGTTCACAGTCACTTGGTTTAGGAATGAATTCAATGAGATAGGGTAGGAGATCCTACATAATGTAATTGTGGTTTCCCCATCAACCTCTACCATTGTGATTAAAGGGGTCTCAATCATAGAAGGGTGGATAAGGTAGCATGGATAGGGAGGGCAGGTACAAGTTTACCCACTAAGCACACCACCTCATATGGATGGCGGACTGCCACATGGGGCCAAGAGGGATGGTATATCTGCTCTTAGGCTTAGCATGTGGACAGCTTCGGGTGCCCTATCATGTTTCTCATCCACGCCCTATTATGGTTTAACTCCAATTATGCATTATAGATATTGTGTAGTTCACATAAAATTAAAATAGTTATGAATATATGCTATCTAAACCTAGTTGAAATGGTTGCTCTATGAATTATACTTTCAATACTTGTCTAACATGATTGCAGGTTTTATCTAACATGATTGCAGGTTTCAAAAATTATTCTAATACCCTGATGGTATTGTTTCTTCATTGGGACTACTCACATGCATTCGAGGACTGCTAAACTATCATATTCACATAATATTGTCTCAATAATAAAAAGAGAACCCTAGGTCATCTTTACCATTATATGCTTTTGATCTTGCAACTCTGTGACTGCAAATAAGATTTTAGTGGGATTCTAGGACTTCTCTTA